>NC_084748.1:48778016-48865516 GCF_033978785.1 Entelurus aequoreus | reverse complement strand
GAAGAATCCATACGAGTAGAAACGCTATGGACGGCACGTCTACTTCCAGTTGAAGGCTCTAAAGAAAAGAGCACTGCGGTGAGCCAACGTGTCCAAAAGATGGCGCCGCAGCACAAACCATAACACGCCTTTTCAGTGTCTGTTTGATTTGTTTATTTTTAAACTATTTGCATCGCGGCCGTCAGCAAAAAAAAAGATCCATTAAGTAGTCGCACCGTTTTATGAGCCGCAGGGTTCAAAGCGTAGGGGGAAAAAAAAGTAGTGACTGATAGTCCGGAATTTACGGTAGTTAGCGGTGGAAAGGTGGCGCTGGCACATAACTATAACACTGGCATGGAAACAGGAGTTCAGAAGTGAGGAAGGATCATTGCCAAGTGTGGTGAAGATGAAAGGTGACTTTGTGTCAGGTGGGCCACATTCCTTCCGGAAGGAGCGGACAAAAAGACCAGAATGTGCTTTTACTCACCAGACAAGACAACAGTTAGAAAAGAAAGGTGACGTCACAAACATGTTGCCATGGTGACCACTGATTGTCTCCTAATGCACACTGACTGTGCTGCTACAATCTTAGTAGTCCTTCACAGTCGCCTGTTCCAAAAACATTTAGTAGTCCTTCACAGTCAAAAACATTTAGTCGTCCTCCACAGTTGCCTGTTTCGAAATCATTTAGTCGTCCTCCAGTCGCCTGTTCCAAAAACATTTAGTCGCATGTTCCTAAATGATTTAGTAGTCCTCCAGTCGCCTGTTCCAAAACTTAGTTGCCTGTTCCAAATTGATATAGTAGTCCTCTACAGTCGCCTGTCCTAAAATTTAGTCGCTTGTTCCAAATTGATATAGTAGTCCTCCACAGTCGCCTGTTCCAAAATTTAGTTGCCTGTTCCAAATTTATTTAGTAGTCCTCCACAGTCGCCTGTTCCAAAATTATTTAGTTGCCTGTTCCAAATGTATTTAGTAGTCCTCCACAGTTGCCTGTTCCAAAATGATTTAGTCATCCTCCACTGTCACTTGTTCCAAAGTTATTTAGTCACATGTTCCTAAATTATTTAGTAGTCCTCCAGTCGCCTGTTCCAAAATTTAGTTGCCTGTTCCAAATTTATTTAGTAGTCCTCCACAGTCGCCTGTTCCAAAATATAGTTGCCTGTTCCAAATGTATTTAGTAGTCCTCCACAGTCGCCTGTTCCAAAAACATTTAGTCATCCTCCACAGTAGCCTGTTCCAAAATTATTTAGTCGCCTGTTCCAAATGTATTTAGTAGTCCTCCACAGTCGCCTGTTCCAAAATGATTTAGTCAGCCTCCACAGTCGCCTGTTCCAAAATTATTTAGTCGCCTGTTCCAAATGTATTTAGTAGTCCTCCACAGTCGCCTGTTACAAAATGATTTAGTTGTCCTCCACAGTCGCCTGTTCCAATATTATTTAGTAGTCCTCCACAGTCTCCTGTTCCAAAATTATTTAGTGGTCCGCCACAGTTGCCTGTTCCAAAATGATTTAGTAGTCCTCCACAGTCGCCTGTTCCAAAAACAGAGAAAAAAGCACTGGGGTGTATTTGGTGGTTTGACAGTTGCCGAGTCAGGCTTCTTGTCACCATGACTCTGCAGCAACGATGGGTCTGATTCCCCGCTGCACAGTCGCCAGTAAACAAAACAGTGTGGTCATGGCGGGACAAGTGGTCCTAAAGAAAAAAAGGGTGGAAGTTGTACCCTGTCAACCTTTCCAGTGACTCGGGTTTGACGCCGTCTTGAGCTCAGATGGGCTAGTCGGGTCTGTAGACTCCATCTTCAGATCAGATGGGCTTGTCGGGTCTGTAGACGCCGTCTTGGGATCAGATAGGCTCGTCGGGTCTGTAGACGCCGTCTTGAGATCAGATGGACCAGTCGGGTCTGTAGACTCCGTCTTGAGATCAGATGGACTTGTCGGGTCTGTAGACGCCGTCTTGAGATCAGATGGACTAGTCGGGTCTGTAGACTCCGTCTTGAGATCAGATGGACTTGTCGGGTCTGTAGACGCCGTCTTGAGATCAGATGGGCTAGTCTGGTCTGTAGACGCCATCTTGGGATCAGATAGGCTCGTCGGGTCTGTAGACGCCGTCTTGAGATCAGATGGACTAGTCGGGTCTGTAGACTCCGTCTTGAGATCAGATGGGCTAGTCTGGTCTGTAGACGCCATCTTGGGATCAGATAGGCTCGTCGGGTCTGTAGACGCCGTCTTGAGATCAGATGGACTAGTCGGGTCTGTAGACGCCGTCTTGAGATCAGATGGGCTTGTCGGGTCTGTAGACGCCGTCTTTAGATTAGATGGGCTTGTTGGGTCTGTAGACACCTTCTTTGAGATAAGATGGGCTAGTCGGGTCTGTAGACGCCGTCTTGAGATCAGATGGACTAGTCGGGTCTGTAGACGCCGTCTTGAGCTCAGATGGGCTAGTCGGGTCTGTGGACTCCATCTTCAGATCAGATGGGCTTGTCGGGTCTGTAGACGCCGTCTTGGGATCAGATAGGCTCGTCGGGTCTGTAGACGCCGTCTTGAGATCAGATGGACCAGTTGGGTCTGTAGACTCCGTCTTGAGATCAGATGGACTTGTCGGGTCTGTAGACGCCGTCTTGAGATCAGATGGACTAGTCGGGTCTGTAGACTCCGTCTTGAGATCAGATGGACTTGTCGGGTCTGTAGACGCCGTCTTGAGATCAGATGGACTAGTCGGGTCTGTAGACACCTTTTTTGAGATCAGATGGGCTAGTCGGGTCTGTAGACGGCGTCTTGAGAACAGATGGACTAGTCGGGTCTGTAGACTCCATCTTGAGATCAGATGGGCTAATCAGGTCTGTAGACGCCGTCTTAAACGCAGATGGGCTAGTCGGGTCTGTAGACGCCATCTTGAGATCAGATGGGCTCGTCGGGTCTGTAGACGCCATCTTGAGATCAGATGGGCTCGTCGGGTCTGTAGACGCCATCTTGAGATCAGATGGGCTAGTCGGGTCTGTAGACGCCGTCTTAAAAGCAGATGGGCTAGTCGGGTCTGTAGACACCGGCTTGAGATCACATTTGGTTAGTCGGGTCTGTTGATGGGGATCTTGGGGAGGAACTCTATTAGGATCACCTGCGGGAGACAGCGAGGTGACAAAAGTGAACGTTTGTGTGAGTGGATGCAGACTTAGAAAACAACCCAGGCTGTCAAAATAAAAGCATATTAGTCTGCTTTACATTACCAACGCAAAATAAAACGTTTGCGGCGCAGAAAAACTCAACATCCTTACATCATGTATATATTACATGTTATTATGAATGTTACTAGATACTACATATATACTTACATCATGTATATATTACATGTTATTATGAATGTTACTAGATACTACATATATACTTACATCATGTATATATTACATGTTATTATGAATGTTACTAGATACTACATATATACTTACATCATGTATATATTACATGTTATTATGAATGTTACTAGATACTACATATATACTTACATCATGTATATATTACATGTTATTATGAATGTTACTACATGACATAAATACTTACATCATGTATATATTACATGTTATTATGAATGTTACTACATGACATATATACTTACATCATGTATATATTACATGTTATTATGAATGTTACTACATGACATATATACTTACATCATGTATATATTACATGTTATTATGAATGTTACTACATGACATATATACTTACATCATGTATATATTACATGTTATTATGAATGTTACTACATGATATATATACTTACATCATGTATATATTACATGCTATTATGAATGTTACTACATGACATATATACTTACATCATGTATATATTACATGTTATTATGAATGTTACTACATGACATATATACTTACATCATGTATATATTACATGTTATTATGAATGTTACTACATGACATATATACTTACATCATGTATATATTACATGTTATTATGAATGTTACTACATGACATATATACTTACATCATGTATATATTACATGTTATTATGAATGTTACTACATGACATATATACTTACATCATGTATATATTACATGTTATTATGAATGTTACTACATGACATATATACTTACATCATGTATATATTACATGTTATTATGAATGTTACTACATGACATATATACTTACATCATGTATATATTACATGTTATTATGAATGTTACTAGATACTACATATATACTTACATCATGTATATATTACATGTTATTATGAATGTTACTACATGACATATATACTTACATCATGTATATATTACATGTTATTATGAATGTTACTACATGACATATATACTTACATCATGTATATATTACATGTTATTATGAATGTTACTAGATACTACATTATACTTACATCATGTATATATTACATGTTATTATGAATGTTACTAGATACTACATTTATACTTACATCATGTATATATTACATGTTATTATGAATGTTACTACATGACATATATACTTACATCATGTATATATTACATGTTATTATGAATGTTACTAGATACTACATATATACTTACATCATGTATATATTACATGTTATTATGAATGTTACTAGATACTACATATATACTTACATCATGTATATATTACATGTTATTATGAATGTTACTACATGACATATATACTTACATCATGTATACATTACATGTTATTATGAATGTTACTACATGACATATACTTACATCATGTATATATTACATGTTATTATGAATGTTACTACATGACATATATACTTACATCATGTATATATTACATGTTATTATGAATGTTACTAGATACTACATATATACTTACATCATGTATATATTACATGTTATTATGAATGTTACTAGATACTACATATATACTTACATCATGTATATATTACATGTTATAATGAATGTTACTACATGACATATACTTACATCATGTATATATTACATGTTATTATGAATGTTACTACATGACATATATACTTACATCATGTATATATTACATGTCATTATGAATGTTACTAGATACTACATATATACTTACATCATGTATATATTACATGTTATTATGAATGTTACTAGATACTACATATATACTTAAATCATGTATATATTACATGTTATTATGAATGTTACTACATGACATATATACTTACATCATGTATACATTACATGTTATTATGAATGTTACTACATGACATATACTTACATCATGTATATATTACATGTTATTATGAATGTTACTACATGACATATATACTTACATCATGTATATATTACATGTCATTATGAATGTTACTAGATACTACATATATACTTACATCATGTATATATTACATGTTATTATGAATGTTACTACATGACATATATACTTACATCATGTATATATTACATGTCATTATGAATGTTACTAGATACTACATATATACTTACAGTGTGTATAAAACACTGATGGAGGTTTGTGGATGTTTTTAGAGCGCTTAATAGAGCAACTACCATTAGCTACATTGTTAGCTGACACTTGTTAGCATTTATTTATGGTTTAGTGTGCATAAAGAAGGGGGAAAAACGTGTGTTCTAGTCTTACATAAGGACTGGGAATGAGAGACAAAATTCCAAAAAAAGTGCAGTTTGCAGAATGTGAAGAATGCGAGAAGAGGATACAGGAAGTTACTCTATCCCTCAATGTCAAAATAAAGGTATAATTTACTATTTTATACTGGATGACTTATTTGACAGAAATGTGTATTGTTGCTACATGTTACCTAATTCTGCTTAACAGCTAATGAAGGCTTTGTGACGGTGCCAGTTTAACCCTGGAAGAGATTATTCTATGCCACGTCTTCTCAGATTGGATTGTGTTTAGTGTTGCATTTTTAATTTCCTGGGATTTGGAAGTCAAAGAATGAGCGATTATTTGTTTGTTTGATTAATGGAGTAACCCTCTTTGCATATTTGAGGGGAAAAGGTTCAAATAAACAAGATTTTTCTGACCACCTTCTTTCCTTCTTCTCATGGGTGTGCATAAACAACATTGACATTGCACTTTCACCATGGATAGAACATCAATAAAAGTATATCAAACACTGTTGAGTATGGTGGCCACTGATTGGCTCAGCCTCAGACTGCATTACATTATTGGATGCAACCTTGACTAACGGCTGTTATTTACAGCTTCTTTCAGTTCTAGCTATGAAAACATGTGATTAATAATGAATGAAGTAATTAACAGAGATGAACGAGGGATTACTGGACTTAGTTTTCCACAAAAAAGAAAAGAAGGTGAAAGATGTCATGAGGCAACACTTACATATTCCATCATGTTGTTGGATTCACACTTCCTTTTGCTCAGTGTCCAGTGCAAACACAACTGCAAGTACACAACATGATCATTAAACACACTGGCTCAGTGTCTAGTGCAAACATAACTGCAAGTACACAACATGATAACCTATATTACCTTCTACTTACCTTTTATTTGCCTTATTTGACCACATTTATTTTTACTTAAAAAAAAAGATTTACCTTCTTTACTTTTTACTTACCTTCTATTTGACTTATTTACTTTATTTATCTTATATTTAACTAATTTTACCTTTTATTTACCTTCTTTGACCGTCTTTTACCTTGTCTTTTTTTACTTTCTTTTACCTTTTATTTGCCTTCTCTATAACCGTTAATTTTTTACTTTATATTTAACATATTTTAATTTATATTTACCTTCTATTTATTTATCTTCTTTGATTGTATTTTTACCTTGTTTGATCTTCTTTTACCTTTCATATTCTTTATTGTACTTTTATTAACCTTCTATTTACTTTATTTCACCTTTTATTTAACCTATTTTACCTTTTATTTACCTTCTATTTAACCTATTTTACCTTTTATTTACATCTATTTAACATATTTTACTTTTTATTTACCTTCTATTTAACCTATTTTACTTTTATTTACCCTTCTATTTATTTTCTATTTAACATATTTTACTTTTATTTACCTTCTATTTAATTTATTTTACTTTTATTTACCTTCTATTTAACCTATGTTTCCTTTTATTTACCTTCTATTTAACCTATTTTACCTTTTATTTATTTTCTATTTAACATATTTTACTTTTTATTTACCTTCTATTTAACTTATTTAACTTTTTATTTACCTTCTATTTAACTTACTTGACCTTTTATTTACCTTCTAATTAACCTATTTTACCTTTTATTTATTTTCTATTTAACATATTTTACTTTTTATTTACCTTCTATTTAACTTATTTAACTTTTATTTACCCTTCTATTCAACAGTTTATTTATTTTCTATTCAACCAATTTTTCTTTTTATTTACCTTCTATTTAACCTATTTTACTTTTTATTTACCTTCTATTGAACTTATTTTACTTTTTATTTAACTTCTATTTAACTTATTTGACCTTTTATTTACCTTCTATTTAACCTATTTTACCTTTTATTTATTTTCTATTTAACATATTTTAAATTTTATTTACCTTCTATTTAACCTATTTTACTTGTATTTACCCTTCTATTTCCATCCATCCATTTTCTACCGCTTATTCCCTTTGGGGTCGCGGGGGGCGCTGGAGCCTATCTCAGCTACTTTTATTTACCTTCTATTTAACCTATTTTACTTTTTATTTACCTCCTATATTCCTTGTTTGACCTTTTTTTTACCTTCTATATTCCTTCTTTACTGACCTAGTAGTGTGCAGCAGCAGGAGAGTAGAAATAAATGCTTGCAGTTCATCAACAAAGACACAACAAAGACACTCACCTTGTGGTAAAGTCTGCAGTTCTCCCACTCCAGAAGCTTCTCTATAGATCTTCTTGTCTGGAAGAAAATGATGTCATGCTCGTGTCACCGTGCGTGTGCGTGTGTGTGTGTGTGTGTGTGTGTGTGTGCGTGCGTGCGTGTGAGTGCGTGCGTGCGTGTGCGTGTGTGTGTGAGTGTGTGTGTGTGTGCGTGCGTGCGTGTGAGTGCGTGCGTGCGTGTGTGTGTGTGTCTCACCCTCTTGCTGAGACAGATGACAGGCCAGAGACTGAAGCCCAGCGTGCAGCAGCAGCACAGGCAGCCACACAGCAGCCATCTCACGTTCACCGGCAGCGTCTTTCTCAGACAACTGTTCACTCGGTTGATGCTCGCTCTGAACTCTTCTGGTGCCACCTGAGAGAGGACACACACACACACACACACACACAAAAGGTTAGATGTGTGCGACACCCCCCCCCCCCCCCCACATGTCATCAATGATCACGCTACATCTTGTCAGTGGAAGACTTTAGAGTAGTCAGTGGACAGCTGAATGAGAGTCCACTCACCTTGCCTGTGAGTGCTGAAGGGAACTCCCATTCAAACTTGTTACTGAGGCCAAACCTGTGCAGTTGGGAGGAAGACAAAGGAGAGGTCAACATGTGTCATGACAAGTCTAAAGTGAGAGACTTTGTCTTGGAAGGAAATATTCCTTCTGCTTGTGTGCTTTGCCAGGAGCCTGTGGCCACTGCTTGTAATCATGTTTGATACAATTGACAAAATATGTGTACAATGTTCAGTGACTTCCACATTCACATGAGCGCTGGAAGTCTGACTTGAACCAGCTGGAGGTCTCTTCAATGTCAATCTCAACATGAAAGTCTGGAAAACTCATCATTTTATTGGTTCAAAATATCGGACTATTCAGTCCTAAACAAACATGCTTGTTAGTTTCACTCTTTCGAAGACTTTTTGATAATGTCACAGATTTAAATTAGTGACACACATTTATTTAATCAAAAGGCCTTCAAAAAGTTAAAATATGTAAAATAAAAAAATAAAATACATTGCAATTTGAGATTTTAGCCAAAAATAAAATATATATATTTTTTAAATTATATTTATATATATATATGTATATATATGTATATATATATATATATATATATATATATATATATATATATATATATATATATATATAAAATAAAAAACATTTTTTAAATATATATATATATATATATATATATATATATAATAAAAAAATACAAAATGTATATATATGATTACAAAAAATAAAAAAAATATATATATATATGTATACACATACATACATACATATATATATATATATATATATAACAAAACATTTTTTAAATACATATATAATAAATAAAAAAAATATGTATAAATATGATTTTTTTTAATATATAATATATATACAGTTTATATATATATACACAGTATATATATAATAAAAAATGTTTTAAATATATATATATAATTTAAAAAAATATATATATATATATGATTTAAAAAAAAAAAAAATATATATATATATATATATATATATATATATATATATATATACATATATACATACACACTACCGTTCAAAAGTTTGGGGTCACCCAAACAATTTAGTGGAATAACCTTCATTTCTAAGAACAAGAATAGACTGTCGAGTTTCAGATGAAAGTTCTCTTTTTCTGGCCATTTTGAGCGTTTAATTGACCCCACAAATGTGATGCTCCAGAAACTCAATCTGCTCAAAGGAAGGTCAGTTTTGTGGCTTCTGTAACGAGCTAAAGTGTTTTCAGATATGTGAACATGATTGCACAAGGGTTTTCTAATCATCAATTAGCCTTCTGAGCCAATGAGCAAACACATTGTACCATTAGAACACTGGAGTGATAGTTGCTGGAAATGGGCCTCTATACACCTATGTAGATATTGCACCAAAAAGCAGACATTTGCAGCTAGAATAGTCATTTACCACATTAGCAATGTATAGAGTGTATTTCTTTAAAGTTAAGACTAGTTTAAAGTTATCTTCATTGAAAAGTACAGTGCTTTTCCTTCAAAAATAAGGACATTTCCATGTGACCCCAAACTTTTGAACAGTAGTGTGTATATATATATATATATATATATATATATATATATATATATATATATATATATATATATATATATATATATATATATATATATATATATATATATATATATATATATATATACACGATCATATATATATATATATATACACGATCATATATATATATATTTACATACATATACATATATATATTAGGGCTGCAACAACTAATGGATTATAAAAATAGTGATGATTAATTTAGTCATTGATTGGTTGCATCTCTGCTATGTGCATGCGGCTACATCTCATGGGGTGGCAGTAAGCCAGCCAATGATGTGTCATGTGCAGCTCACGTGACCACGCCGTCTCCTTTGCCTGGAAACATTCTAAAAACTGGCGTAGGAAAACAGTACCGATACGATTGTTCAGCAGAGAAACATCTTGAGGTTATTGCTTCAACGGAGAAAAGTGTACGAGCTAAGTCGTCAAAAGTGTGGGAACACTTCACTTTAAAGACTTCAAAGAAGAGCGTTTCCTGCAAAGTGTGCAGCATTGGACCTGGCCTGGCACGGAAGTACAACATTGGACCTGGCCTGGCACGGAAGTACAACATTGGACCTGGCCTGGCACGGAAGTACAACATCGCTTCGGGAGCACTTGAAGAGGAAACATGTTGGAGCCGTGGATGAAGAGAACTCACGCTACGTAACTTTTTAAGTCCATAGTCCGGGTACATTGATGCGATGAAATGTTAACATTGCAACACACGCCAATACGGCCGGGTTAACTTATAAAGTGCATTTTTAAAATTCCCGCCACACTTCCGGTTGAAAAACTCTTTTGGATATGATTTATGCGCGTGACGTCACAAAATCCACGGAAGTGGTTGGACCCCGTCGAACCCGATACAGAAACCTCTTGTTTTCTTCGACAAAATTCCACAGTATTCTGGACATCTGTGTTGGTGAATCTTTTGCAATTTGTTTAATGAACAATGGAGGCTGCAAAGAAGAACGTTGTAGGTGGGATCGATCGGTGTATTAGCGGCTAAGTACAATACTGTAATATCTGTGATATTTGCATTAGTGTACTGTGTCTTTAAGGGTTTGGGGAACGCGCATGCGTGAGTGAGTTGGCGGAGAACTTGAGTGTGTGTGAGCGTGAGTTGTGGCTAACAGCAGCTCGTGTATGTGTGCGCGTTACTTTTTGAACTACAACCAGTTACCGCTTGTTAATAAAGCGATTGAGCAGCGCATCCTCGTCTGTGTGACTCCTTCTCCACTGCGGGGCTAAGTACAATACTTACAGCAACACAACAAGGACTACTTACTACGCCTAGCCGATGCTTGCCGCCAAACCCACGGATGAAGTCCTTCGTCGCGCCGTTGATCGCTGGAACGCAGGTGAGCACGGCTGTTGATGGGAAGATGAGGGCTGGCTGGCGTAGGTGGAGCGCTAATGTTTTTAGCATAGTTCTGTGAGGTCCGGTTGCTTAGTTGCTAAATTAGCCTTAGCGTCGTTAGCAACAGCATTGTTAAGCCTTACCAGGCTGAGAATTTTTAACCGTGTAGTTACATGTCCACGGTTTAATAGTATTGTTGGTCTTCTGTCTATCCTTCCAGTCAGGGGTTTATTTATTTAGTTTCTATCTTCATTTGAGAACGATGCTATCACGCTAGCTCAGTAGCTAAGTGTGTCACCGATGTATTGTCGTGGAGATAAAAGTCACTTTAAATGTCCATTTCGCGTGCTCGACTCTCATTTTCAAGAGGATATAGTATCCGAGGTGGTTTAAAATACAAATCCGTGATCCACAATAGAAAAAGGAGAGAGTACATAGTTCTGTGAGGTCCGGTTGCTAAGTTGCTAAATTAGCCTTAGCGCCATTAGCAACAGCATAGTTAAGCCTTACCAGGCTGAGAATTTTTAACCGTGTAGTTACATGTACATGGTTTAATAGTATTGTTGATCTTCTGTCTATCCTTCCAGTCAGGGGTTTATTTCTTTTGTTTCTATCTTCATTTGAGAACGATGCTAGCACGCTAGCTCAGTAGCTAAGTGTGTCACCGATGTATTGTCATGGAGATAAAAGGCACTGAATGTCCATTTCGCGTGCTCGACTCTCATTTTCAAGAGGATATAGTATCCCAGGTGGTTTAAAATACAAATCCGTGATCCACAATAGAAAAAGGAGAGTGTGGAATCCAATGAGCCAGCTTGTACCTAAGTTACGGTCAGAGCGAAAAAAGATACGTCCATCACTGCCTCTCAAGTCATTCACTGTAACGTTCCTCATCTACGAATCTTTCATCCTCGCTCAAATTAATGGGGTAATCGTCACTTTCTCGCTCCGAATCTCTCTCGCTCCATTGTAAACAACGGGGAATTGTGAGGAATACTAGCTCCTGTGACGTCACGCTACTTCCGCTACAGGCAAGGCTTTTTTTTTATCAGCCAGCAAAAGTTGCGAACTTTATCGTCGATTTTCTCTACTAAATCCTTTCAGCAAAAATATGGCAATATCGCGAAATGATCAAGTATGACACAGAATGGATCTGCTATTCCCGTTTAAATAAATAAAAAAATCATTCCAGTAGGCCTTTCACTTTCAGAGTGTTAGGACCTTCTTGTAGAGTGCATGTGTCTGTGTTGTTTTGAGTGGCAACAAGCATTCATGAGTTCAGCTTTTTAGTGAGTAACGTTAACGTTATGCCTTTGTTGCAACGCGGGGCTGATAATGTGTCCCCGGCACATTTGACTCTGTTTTGAGAGAGAAAACGCACGCTTACCAATTCCGAAATAAACGTAACGGACAGAAATATCTCAGGTTGGTTTCATAATGGATCAATGTAGCCGGGCCGATAAAGCTATATAAATATATTTAGATTTGAGTGACGCTTTAGTATAACTAAACGTTATGAAGGTGCTGGAATATTTCATGCTATTATTCAGAGGCAGCCTGAAATGAATCCTTCATTATTCACAACAATATCTGATTCAGTTCTGATCTGATGAGTTACATTTCTGTGTTATTATTGGTGTATGCTGCATACCCAATGTCCATTTATTTCATTTAGCTTTTCTTTAAAGGCCTACTGAAATGATTTTTTTTTTATTTAAAGCAGATCCATTCTATGTGTCATACTTGATCGTTTTGCGATATTGCCATATTTTTGCTGAAAGGATTTAGTAGAGAACAACGACGATAAAGTTCGCAACTTTTGGTCGCTGATTAAAAAAGCCTTGCCTGTAGCGGAAGTAGCGTGACGTCACAGGTTGAAAGGCTCCTCACATTTCCCCGTTGTTTACACCAGCAGCGAGAGAGATTCGGACCGAGAGAGATTCGGACCGAGAAAGCGACGATTACCCCATTAATTTGAGCCAGGATGAAAGATTCGTGGATGAGGAACGTGAGAGTGAAGGACTAGAGTGCAGTGCAGGACGCATCTTTTTTCGCTCTGACCGTAACTTAGGTACAAGCTGGCTCATTGGATTCCACACTCTCTCCTTTTTCTATTGTGGATCACGGATTTGTATTTCAAACCACCTGGGATACTATATCCTCTTGAAAATGAGAGTCGAGAACGCGAAATGGACATTCGCAGTGACTTTTATCTCCACGACAATACATCGGCGAAGCTCTTTAGCTACGGAGCTAACGTGATAGCATCGGCCTTAACTGCGGATAGAAACAAAATAAATAAACCCCTGACTGGAAGGATAGACAGAAAATCAACAATACTATTAAACCGTGGACATGTAACTACACGGTTAATGCTTTCCAGCCTGGCGAAGCCTAGCAATGCTGTTGCTAACGACGCCATTGAAGCTAACTTAGCAACGGGACCTCACAGAGCTATGCCAAAAACATTAGCTATCTACGTACGCCAGCCAGCCTTCATCTGCTCATCAACACCCGTGCTCACCTGCGTTCCAGCGATCGACGGAGCGACGAAGGACTTCACCCGATCATCGACGCGATCGGCGGCTAGCGTCGGGTAGCGCGTCTGCTATCCAAGTCAAAGTCCTCCTGGTTGTGTTGCTGCAGCCAGCCACTAATACACCGATCCCACCTACAACTTTCTTCTTTGCAGTCTCCATTGTTCATTAAACAAATTGCACAAGATTCACCAACACAGATGTCCAGAATACTGTGGAATTTTGAGATGAAAACCGAGCTTTTTGTATTGGATACAATGTGTCCCAATACTTCCGTTTCAACGTTTGACGTCACCCGCATACGTCATGGTGCACTTTATAAAAAAACATTTTTGTATCATTTTCCTTGTTTTATTTGGCAAGTTGAAAGAACATGGTGCCAGTATGCTGGTTTTTCCCCCAATAAAATACTGGAAAGGATAGAAATGTAGTTTGTCTCTTTTATCCGATTATTAATCGATTAATCGAGATAACAATCAACAGATTAATCGATTATCAAATTAGTTGTTAGTTGCAGCCCTAAACTGGATAAATATAATTCACACACACAAATTAAGTCGTTATTGGGATGTTTCAAATGGCTGGAATAAGTATGAACAAACGTAACGAGAGTTGATAAAAGTAGAACAACTAAAAGGTTACTCGTAGTGTTGTTAGCATGTTGCTAACAGAGTAGCTCTATGCTAATGGAGTTAGCATCCAGCAGCTAACTGGATAAATATAATTCACACACACAAATTAAGTCATTATTGGGATGTTTCAAATGGCTGGAATAAGTATGAACAAACGTAACGAGAGTTGATAAAAAGTACAAAAACTAAAATAATAGTAGCATCCAGGCGTGTAGTTAGCATGTTGCTAACAGAGTAGCTCTATGCTAATGGAGTTAGCATCCAGCTAACTGGATAAATATAATTCTCACACACACAATAAGTCATTATTGGGATGTTTCAAATGGCTGGAATAAGTATGAACAAACGTAACGAGAGTTGATAAAAGTACAAAATCTAAAAAGGTTACTAGTAGTGTAGTTAGCATGTTGCTAAGAGAGTAGCTCTATGCTAATGGAGTTAGCATCCAGCAGCTAACTGGATAAATATAATTCACACACACAAATTAAGTCATTATTGGGATGTTTCAAATGGCTGGAATAAGTATGAACAAACGTAACGAGAGTTGATAAAAGTAGAACAACTAAAAATAATACTAGCATCCAGGCGTGTAGTTAGCATGTTGCTAAGAGAGTAGCTCCATGCTAATGGAGTTAGCATCCAGCAGCTAACTGGATGAATATAATTCACACACACAAATTAAGTCATTATTGGGATGTTTCAAATGGCTGGAATAAGTATGAACAAACGTAACGAGAGTTGATAAAAGTACAAAAACTAAAAGGTTACTCGTAGTGTTGTTAGCATGTTGCTAACAGAGTAGTTATATGCTAATGGAGTTAGCATCCAGCAGCTAACTGGATAAATATAATTCACACACACAATAAGTCATTATTGGGATGTTTCAAATGGCTGGAATAAGTATTAACAAACGTAACGAGAGTTTATAAAAGTAGAACTAAAAATAATAGTAGCATCCAGGCGTGTAGTTAGCATGTTGCTAAGAGAGTAGCTCCATGCTAATGGAGTTAGCATCCAGCAGCTAACTGGATAAATATAATTCACACACACAAATTAAGTCATTATTGGGATGTTTCAAATGGCTGGAATAAGTATTAACAAACGTAACGAGAGTTTATAAAAGTAGAACTAAAAATAATAGTAGCATCCAGGCGTGTAGTTAGCATGTTGCTAAGAGAGTAGCTCCATGCTAATGGAGTTAGCATCCAGCAGCTAACTGGATAAATATAATTCAAACGCACAAATTAAGTCATTATTGGGATGTTTCAAATGGCTGGAATAAGTATGAACAAACGTAACGAGAGTTGATGAAAGTAGAACAACTAAAAAGGTCACTAGTAGTGTAGTTAGCATGTTGCTAATGTAGTTAGCATGGTGGGTCAGGTGACAACAGTTAATACCAGCGATCCTCGTCAGCCACTCACACGGTGACGTGTCCGCAGCCTCGCACTACCACAGGGTCCGGGGCGTACTTGAGGAGTTGTTCCTCCGCGGCCCTGTCCTCGTCCTCCTCCTCTTCTTCCTCCTCCTCCTCTTCCTCGTAGATCTCGTCAAAGTCCTCCATCATCCCCGCGCTGCTCCGCGGGAGAGACACGGCGCCGCCCGGGGATGCAAGCCTGTCTGCCCCGACGGAGAAGGAGAAGGACAAGGCGCCAGGAGAGAAGAAAGCGAGGCGACCCAGCGATGGAAGTTCACATCTTCTTCAGCGGCGAACATTAACATCAACATCAACATCCGCAGGCAGGCGCCACATGACACCGGAAGCGCCACATGACACCGGAAGCGCCACATGACACCGGAAGCGCCACATGACACCGGAAGCGCCACATGACACCGGAAGCGCGGCATCACTTTGTGTTCCGCCGGGCAAATACCTCCTTCATCAACCCCCTGGCGCTGTTTTCTACTGTTTTTCTACTTATTTGGATTATTATTATTATTTATCAATAGCTTGTAAATGTTGCAATTTATAAATAAAAGTTTATAAGTTAAAAAAAAAAAAACATTGTCACGATAACAAACGAGAAACGTGCGTTGTTTTTGCACATCGACGAGCGACATATATAATTAATAGCAATTAAAGGACTAATTTACACTTTCATATTATAAAGTTCTTCATAAACGTCTGTGTTTAAAAAAAAAAATAAAAAAAAAGATTGGCCGGAAGTGATTTCACGAATAATAAATATTAAATATACACGGTTTTTAATTAGCCACAAAATACTAAATTCTGGATTTCTTTCATTTTATTTTTTTAAATAAAAATGCATTTCCTACGTTATCTGCTAACATTGCCTTTTTTGAATGGCTTGACTAAAATGTATTTAATATCCAATTAAAAAAACAAAAAAAATTGCATTTTTGTTCTTAATTTAATCAATGTATTATATAATTGGAGCACTATGAGATAATGCAACGCCTTATATTATATCTTGTTTACCTAGGGATTATTTTGAATTATTTTGAAAAGGCATGACCGGAAATTAGTTAGGACCTTTCAACGATAGACATATATATTTAACAACAATTAAAGGACTAATTTACACTTCCATATTAAAAGATTGGCCGGAAGTGATTTTACGGATAATAAATATTAAAAATATACACTGTTTTTTATTTGCCCCCAAAATACTAAAATCTGGATTTTTTTTTGGAATAAAAATGCATTTCCTACATTATCTGTGTGGGCCCAACCTTGCCTTTTTTGAATGATTTTTGTTCTTAATTTAATCAATAGATTATATAATTGGAGCACTATGAGATAATGCAACGCATTATATATTTTATTTACCCAGGGATTATTTTGAAAGGCATGACCGGAAATTAGTTAGGACCATTATTTAATCAGGAAGCTTGGCCGGAAATGACTTCACGAAAACTAATTAATAAAATATACACTGTTGTTTCTTAATTGCCCCTAAAATACTAAAATCTGGATTTTTTAAAATAAAATGCATTTTCTACATTATCTGCGTGAGCCCAACCTTGCCTTTTTGAATGGCCTGACTAGAAATAATTTAATATCCAAACAGTGCAGTATTAAACATTGCATTTTTGTTTTTAATTTACTCAACAGATTACATAATTAGAGCACTATGAGATAATGGAACGCCTTATATTCTATTTTATTTACCTATGGATTGTCTTATTTTGAAAGGCATGACCAGGAAATTAGTTTGGACATTTATTTAACCAGGAAGCAGACACATTGAAATTCAGAATCTTTTTACCGAGGGTGTCCTGGGATAATTACCTCTACTCTGTACAAAAAAAAAATACTAATTGTATTTTTGTTTTTGATTTAGTCAATATATAATAACATTGCAACAGTGTGAGAACATACAGCGACTTAGTAATTGTTTTGGTTAGGATTATCTTATTTTGAAAGGCCTGACTGGAAAATAGTTAGTGACCTTAATTTAACCAGGAAGTAGACCCGTTGAGATTCACAATCTTTTCCAAGAGGGTCCTTAAACATTTAAAAAATATATTATTTGTATTTTTGTTCTTAATTTTGTCAATATATAATAACATTGTAACTGTATGAAAAAATACAGTGCCTTGTTATGATTTTTCTATTATGATTATTTACGTATGGATTGTATTATTTTGTAAAAGGCCTGACCAGAAATAATTTAATATCCAAACGCTGCAATACAGCGCCTTGTTGTTTTGGTTATGCTTATTTACATATGAATTGTCTTATTTTGAAAGGCCTGACTGGAAAATAGCTAGTGATCTTAATTTAACCAGGAAGTAGACCCGTTGATATTCACAATCTTTTCCAGGAGGGTCCTTCAACATTTACCTGCACTCTGTACAAAATAATACTACTTGTATTTTTGTTCTTAATTTAGTCAACGTATAATAACATTGGAACTGTATGAAAAAATACAGTGCCTTGTTATAATTTTTCTATTATGATTATTTACCTATGAATTGTATTATTTTGAAAAAGGCCTGACTGAAAACGATTTAATTCTAAAATATTGTATCCAGAAATATTATATATATAAATATTATACCTTATTCTGTATCAGAAAATACACCGAAATGTCACTTTGTCGCGTACCAACGTGTCTTATTTTGAAATACATGTCCGGAAATGTTACCAGAACCGCGGAAGTAGGACGAGAACCGAATCATAAAGCACGGGTGGTGTAAGTACAGACATAAAAGTGTTTTTGTTGAACAATGTCGTTAAAATAGCTTATAGTCTGTTTGAGTATTAGCTGGCGATGATAACAAGAAACTATATGTTGTTACAGCCTTGGATAGGTTCTCAACCTTACGTCCGGGTGGACGGAAGTGCGGCCATAATTTGATTAAACTGTTGGATTTTCAAATTATGACGAGCCATTTAAAGACGATGCTGCAAGTATTCCGGGAGTTGGTTCCGGTGGTGACGAGCGGGACGTTCCTCATCATCCTCACGTCGTGTGCTGTGTTCGGCAGCGTGGACTACTTCCGCTTGGCTCCAGGGAGCCTGAGTGTGGGCTCCGGTGTTTTCCTCCAGGGCCAAGTTCACAGAGTCCTCACCTACCCCTTCTACCACAGGAGCCTCGGCCAGCTGCTCCTCAGCATCTGCACCATGCTGTTCCTGGGTGGCGGTCTGGAGAACGGCGTGGGGACTGTCCGCTTCCTGTTGGCGTGCGTCCTGATGTCCGCCGTCACTGGCTTGCTGTACGCCTTCCTGGATGTGCTGCGGGACAGCCAGGCGCCCACGGAGGGCTTGGTGCCCACGGCCCTGGCCTGCGTGGCCCTCACCACCGCCCGCACTAAAACGACCAAAGGGTACCTTTGTGGGGTCAGCGTCCCCGCCGTGGTCCTCCCATGGGTGCTGGTCCTCGTCACCGGCGTCCTGGTCCCTCACACCGTGCCGCCGTGCAGCATCGTGGCCGCCCTGGTGGGATGGAGCCACGGCAGGGGATGGTTCTCCCTGGTGGACATCTCCGAGTCCGGGGCGGCTCTCGTGGAGAAGAGCACACCTTTCCGCCTGTTGAGGGGCGTCGGCGTGGTTCTGTTTGTGCCGGCTTCCGCGGAGGAGAGGAGGAGAACTCTGCTCCCGCAGATAAACCCGCCGCCGGGCTCCTACCCGGTGCAGGCCTACGCACCTGTGACAAGTGCCACCACCGTGGCTGCTGGGAGCACAGACACCATGCATGAGGGGTGGAGGAACTCCCCCGGTGCGGTGGTCGGTCCAGGACATCTCCCAGCAGGCGGGGGACACGCTTTGCAGGAAAGCTGCGAACACAGCAGTCACGCTCTTCTTCAGTTCTAGTCACTTTTTTTGTGTGCACTATTGACATGATTGAACCATCTTCACCCTGATCAAAATGTCCCATCGGCAATCCATCCATTTTCTTCCGCTTATCCGAGGTCGGGTCGCGGGGGCAGCAGCCTAAGCAGGGAAGACCAGACTTCCCTCTCCCCAGCCACTTCGTCCAGCTCCTCCCGAGGGATCCAGAGGCGTTCCCAACAGGTGTAAAAGAAAGGGCATCTCTATCCTCCTTCAAAACCACACTAAAACATCTCCAGGCAACTTCAACCCTTGACTAACACCCCCCCCCCCCCCCCCACCTCCCCGGATTGTAAATAACCAAATGTAAATAATCTAATGTACATACTCAGGGCCGGCCCGTGGCATAGGCCGTGTAGGCAAATGCTAAGGGCGCCGTCCATCAGGGGGCGCCAAGCCAGTGCCACAAATGTTGGAGAAAAAAAAAAAAGTTGGTACTATTATTTCTAAATACAAAAAATAATCCCACGTTAATTAAAATGCAAAGTAAAGCTTATTTAATAGAAATATTATTTGTTACAACATTACGCCCCCATGCACGGTGCGCCCCCTCCCTTCCCGTATCATGACTCTTACCACATCAAAAAAATCAACACAAGATGTCAAAACGGCCAAAACTGTCAGGTGCCCAGGGAAGAAAAAAGAGAAGAGGAGGAGAAACGAGAAAAAGACAAGAGGTAGCAGGTAGGTAACGTTAGCCTACATTAAATAGTAACCTGGCTTTTTAGCATTAAGCTAATGTTACACGATTCGGCAATTGCTAATCAATAAATAGCTAGTTCTGTTTTAACGTCGGGTTAATATTGTGGAGGGGGGCTAAATTGTTATGGAAAATAATAATGTAACGTTAGGTAATTACAGTACTCTCACCTTACATTCCTCAGGGACATTTGTATGAGATCTTTTTAAGCAGGTGTTTTTTGTTGACATTGTTATTGCCTTCTGTTTAGCTAATGTTTGCCCTGCAGGTAATAGTCACTTTTCCACCCCTTTATATATTAGGTATAGTTGTAAGCCTAGTTGTTAAAGTGCACATCATTAATGTTAATTAAGCAATATCACATGAGAGGGAATGCTGTTTTTTTTAATTGGAGCACTGCTGTGATTCGGTTAAAGATAATCATAATGTAACATTCTCATATATGTTAATTTGCTTTAAGTAAAAAAAAAAGGTCAAAGACAAAGCTATTCGGTTTCTTGTGAGTATATACACTTCACTGCCGATGTGGGGGGGCGCCACCTAAAATCTTGCCTAGGGCGCCAGATTGGTTAGGGCCAGGCCTGTATATACTTGTTCTTATGCTTTCTGAGCTCACTATGTTGTCTGCTCGCTGTACATATCCTACCAAGTCACACCTACTGTTTCAATGTCCTTTTCACTGATGATGCAATTGTTGATGACTGAAGTGCTGATATCAACCAAACCCTCCTCATCCCACCCCCCGGATTGTAAATAAATTAAATAATTCAATGTATATACTCTGATGATTAACTTGTGTGATGACTGTATTATGATGATAGTATATATTTGTACCATTAAACAAGTTGAAAAACTTATTGCGGTGTTACCATTTAGTGGTCAATTGTACGGAATATGTACTGTACTGTGCAATCTACTAATAAAAGTTTCAATCAATCAATCAATCCCAGGCCAGCCATTCTTGTTCTTAGAAATGAAGGCTATTCCACAAAATTGTTTGGGTGACCCCAAACTTTTGAACGGTAGTGTATACTCCGAAAAATACGGTACATCTTTGAAAAAAACTGTAAAAATGTAAGAAAAAGGAGCAAAGATATAATTTAATGGAAACAATCTGAAATGTTTAAACTAATACTTAGTCATGTGTCTTTAAATATACACTACCGTTCAAAAGTTTGGGGTAACCCAAACAATTTAGTGGAATAGCCTTCATTTCTAAGAACAAGAATAGACTGTGGAGTTTCAGATGAAAGTTCTCTTTTTCTGGCCATTTTGAGCGTTTAATTGACCCCACAAATGTGATGCTCCAGAAACTCAATCTGCTCAAAGGAAGGTCAGTTGTGTAGCTTCTGTAACGAGCTAAAGTGTTTTCAGATGTGTGAACATGATTGCACAAGGGTTTTCTAATCATCAATTAGCCTTCTGAGCCAATGAGCAAACACATTGTACCATTAGAACACTGGAGTGATAGTTGCTGGAAATGGGCCTCTATACACCTATGTAGATATTGCACCAAAAAGCAGACATTTGCAGCTAGAATAGTCATTTACCACATTAGCAATGTATAGAGTGTATTTCTTTCAAGTTAAGACTAGTTTAAAGTTATCTTCATTGAAAAGTACAGTGCTTTTCCTTCCAAAATAAGGACATTTCAATGTGACCCCAAACTTTTGAACGGTAGTGTATACTTTTGTTTTTAGCATTATTTACAAAGAATATATCAAAATGGGCCCCTCCATATGTGACTTTTCAATGTTAGAAGCTTTTGAAATAAGAATAAACATTTTAAATAAACAAAATGTAGATATCTAAAGAATAACATACTAACTTATGAATTATTTAGTAATATGACAACAATAAACACTGTTAAATTAATATTTTTGTACATGCAGAATGTTTGAGACTAGGTTATGCAGTGACACAATCATGTTATTTTATTCTTACATGGGGGGAAAAAACATGTAAAAATTTAAGAAAAAAACAGCAAAAATAATCAATATGTAATGAGAAAAAGAGACTTTAATGTGTCTGCTAAAACTTAGACTTGTGTGTTTTCAAATAAAACCATATCTACCTTTAGAAAAACATAAAAAATGTTTAAAAAAAAATAAAAAAAAAAGGGGCGGGGAGATTTTCATTTAGTGAAAAAAGCTGAAATTTAAAACTAATAATAATATACTTAGTCACCTATAACACGACCAATGTTCCCTGTAATTGTTCATGTGTGTGAGAAAACACAAAAAGTCCCTGAGCATTGAGTGGAGGCCATGTGAGCAACATCAGACGTGGCTACACCAGCAGCACACCTGTCCCAAACCTGACTAAATAACAACTTCAATCTCCACCCATCCATCCATTTTATACCGCTTGTCCCTTTCGGGGTCGCGGGGGGTGCTGGAGCCTATCTCAGCTGCATTCGGGCGGAAGGCGGGGTTTACCCTGAACAAGTCCCCACCTCGTCGCAGGGCCAACACAGATAGACAGACAACATTCTCTTATTGTTATAATCAAATGACAGCAGTCATTTCTAATATAAGTGTTTAGGCCCACTTACAATGACAATAACAACAAATATTGCTTTTCATGAACTGTGTACTTGTATTGTTTGTCTGGGTGGAGGTCCTGCTTTGGAAATAATGTGTACCCCTTTCAGACATTGCATTTAGTTCCCATTCAAACATCCACATGTTGCACAATGAGATGTAAGCAGGGGATCATGTGTACATTCCTGCAACTTCCTGTTTGTAAAAAAATATATTTTTATTAGTATTTATTTAATATACTAACAGCATTTCATGATTAATATTTATAAATGAAGATTCCTAATAAATGACACTAGAACAAGCACACATTTGATTGGTAAATCATAGTGTAACGACCTGGAATGACACTTTATGTGTGGTGTTGGAGTTGTCCGACTTTTTGTGTGTCTGTAAACGCATCGCTGGCTAAGTGCCATATGTGCATGTGTTGGCGCAAGTGAGAAAGAGCGAGCGGCTGCTGTTGATATAACAAAGTTGCTTTTCTGTCTGGTTTGTACTGCAGAAAATGACCACTTTTGCTAGATATAATTTTTTTTTACTAATGTTTTGGTGATGTGTTTATGGCCGACAATAAAGAGTTTTGCTCAGTACAGTGATGGATGGAATTCATGTCCTCAAAGCGTCTCGACAGACGTTACAATATTTGAACAATGACGACGAAAACTGTTTTCTCTGTCATGTCCGTGTGTCGGAAATTGTTATGCGCTTATTTTTAGGGTTCGCATGTACAAAGGAACCTATTGAAATTGTAAGGTTGATTATTATTCCGCAGCTTTGCGCACTACTTTGCCCCCCTTAACATGCTTCAAAACTCACCAAATGTTATACACACATAGAAAAACTGGGACAGCACACTCTAGTAAAAAAAACAAACCCCAAAAATCAAAATTGCGCTCTAGCGCCCCCTAGGAAAAAAACAAAAACAAATTGCCTGTAACTCCCACTAGGAAGGTCGTAGAGACATGAAACAAAAACCTCACTTAGACCTACAATTCATAATTTCACATCCTTGGGCAAAAACCAACAGGAAGATGGCAATTTCCCCTTCAACACAAAAAATGACTAAAAACACTCATTTTTGCCTCTTTGAGCTGTAATTTGACCCCCTTAAAATACTTCAAAACTCACCAAAATTTTTACACACATTGGGACTGGTGGAAATTGCGATCTAAAAAAAACCGAACCCCAAAACTCAAAATTGTGCTCTAGCGCAATTTTTGAATAAAACAGACAAAACTGCTTCTCAGAGGAAAACACAGACAAAACTGCTTGTAACTTCCGGTAGGAACGTTTTAGAGACATGAAACAAAAATTTAGAGACATGAAACTTTAGAGACAAATTAGAGACAAAAAATTTAGAGACATGAAACAAAAACCTCTATGTAGGTCTCACTTAGACCTACATTTCATAGATTGACATCCTTCAGCAAAAATCAACAGGAAGTTTGATATCCCCCCTTCAAAACAAAATTTTTGTAAAAAGCGGTCACCAAACATCAAACATTATCTCCTCTGAGCGCGTTTGTCGTTTCGGCTTCAAACTACTACAGGAGAGAGATTGAACCCTTCTGATTGACGGATACTCAAAGAGTTTGGATAAGTGCTACGGTTTTGATTTTACGAGCCTTCAAAGAACCACTGTGCCGCAGCGCCTAGGAAAATAACACAGACACAACTTCCTCTAACTCCCAGTACGAATATCGTAGAGACATGAAACAAAAACCTCTATGTAGGTCTCACTCAGGACTACCACTGGACAAAAGTATTGGGACACTTAGGACTAGCACCAGCCAAATATGCCGCCCCGACCAACGCTGCTTGCAGCTGTAATTATTAATGTTTCTCTGCGGCCCGGTAGCAAATGCGCCACGGACCGGTGGTTGGGGACCACTGATATAAAGAATAAAATACTAACTTATTATTTAGTAAAATGACAACAATAATAAACACTGTTAAATTAGTTTGAGACTAGGTTACGCATCGACACAATCATGTTATTCTTACATGGGGGGAAAAACTAAGAAAAAAACAGTAAAAATAATCGGTATGTAATGATAAAACGTGGTTATATACTTAGTCAACTATAATACAAAGCTGACAATCTGTTTTTAGCATCTTTTTAAATAAAATAGCAGTACGGCCCTCGCATACTTTTGACTTTTCAGTGTGCGGCCCTTGGTGGAAAAAGTTTGGACACCCCTGAACTAAAGTATCGATATTTTGACTTGCGTATCGATATTAGGGCGTGTAGATGGATCTGCACTGGTTACTATGCTGGAATAGACGTACATAAATGGGACCATTTTAGTGACTCCTAGAGGAAGTCCAGCAAATAATTCCGAGGACTGACGACGTCAGCACTTTGGTTTAATTTGCAAAGACAAAGTCAACAGAACCACGCACGAGTCCCTTCAAAGTCAGTAATGGCCGCTGAGGTAGTGTCACCTGACTCACTCCTCCCAGGTGTCTCCGTAGCTGTTGGTCTTCACTGCAACAGAGGAAACAGGTTGAATGTCTTTGAAGGGAAAACCTTCCAGTGCAAGTCTGACTGACGTCCCACCGTTCTTGGTCGGTCTTTCCCACTCCTTCTCAGGCGGGGCTTTAAGGAGCGTCTCCGCCTTTTGAGTCAGCGTCACCTCGTAGTTCTCTCGGTTTTTGAGCCGCAGGTCTTCATAGAGGGTGGCCTTCCTCTTGGGGACGTCGTCCTCCATGTCGGTCTGGACTGCAGGGGTAAAGCAAAGACAATGACGACACTTTTTTGCTTGACATTAGGGTTGGACGGTATACCGCTACTAGTATAGTATACCCCTCCCTACTAGTATAGTATACCCCTACTAGTATAGTATACCGCTACTAGTATAGTAGACCGCTACTAGTATAGTGTCGCAGTACTAATGAATCAAACACACTACTATACTCTGTTTGAAAAGTACCGCTTCCCTATGACGGCGCGTCGTCACGTCACGTGGTGACATTGCTGGTTTTACCAGCAGAGGAGCATGTTGGGCAGCGCACACACACAGAGTACTTACAAGCAGACACAGTGTGTGGACACAAAAGGGAGAATGGACGCATTTTGGTGTAAAAAGTAAAGATAAAGGTGAAGTTATAACTAGGGATGACACTCGAAACCGGTTTTCCCGGTTGTTTGATAAGAAAAGAACCGAGTCCTCGGACTCGAATCCCTTTTTGAGAACCGGTACCCGTTATCGAGACCACTATAGTAAAGGAAAAGAGTTGATTCTTTATTCGAATCCCGTCCCGACCAGAAATGCTCCGTGGGACATCACAATAAATGACGTCACGTAGCTCAGTCATTAGGCGCAGATAGCGAAAGCAGGAAAACAATGGACGGGAAAAAGCGCTCCGAGGTGTAATAAAGTTCAAAACAAAAGCTATAATCCATCGAATAACTTTACTGAGAGATTTTAGCAGGGTAAAACACATGACCAACACTTTTACCACCAACCGGAAACATAGCAACCAGGCTAGCAACGCACCTCCTTTACGGCAGCTGTCGCAACGTTCTTAAAACAACCGCAGCACATACACATATATACAACACTGCAGCACATACATATATATACAACACATCTCCCTTTTTTAACTTTTGTTTTTCTTTCCTTGTAAACGTTACAAAATCACACTGTAGATGTGTTGTCTGTCTAATTATAAATAATGCAGACGAGGCGTGTTGGCTGAGTTCTTGACGTTTACTTTCACAGCGTGGCAACATGCAACACTTTTCGGGGCTACCGTGCATGCTCGTCACTCCCGTTGCATGCTGGGTAGTGTAGTTGTTATATTCTCTAGCTCATAACATTTTTCCCCCATAAAGAAATAATGTTAACTCAATAAAGTGTATTTCTTTTTTTAGCTTTAACTTTTCATTTATTAGCATTGTAACCACATTTGCAAAGAACTTTTCTCTTCATAGAATGTTCTTTCAATAAAGAAATAAAGTGCAAAAATGTCAAAGCATCATAACAAACAGTTATGTTCCAATAGCAGCAGAAGTGCACTTTTTGGAGAGCTGTATTATTTTCAGTTTTGTGCTCAAGGGACTGATTTTATTTAACACTATATTATTATTTATACACCTATAGTGATCACAGAGACAGCTTGTTTTTGTGTTACTGTATATATTTGTTTCTCTGAAAAATCCCACTTAATATACTTTGGGTAACAACAGTCAATATTTATTTATTTTATTTTATTTTTTTAGGTGGGTAACAGTCAATATTTATTTATTTATTAGATTTTATTTTTTTTATTATATAATAAAAGTGAGCTTTTGTTAAACCAAATATTGTGTGTTTTTTTCCATATACAACAACCTATCTGGACTCGATAAGAGAATCGATAAGGAATCGGTTCGATAAGAGGATTCGATAATAGGCTCGAACTCGATAATTCCTTATCAAACATCATCCCTAGTTATAACACCGAAACACCCTCAAGAAGAGCTGCTTTAAGACATCCGCAGTCGGCAGTGTTTTAGCTACTTCTAAATCACTAATCCTCGTCTCCATGGCGACAAATAAAGTCAGTTTCTTACAAGTAGCATTATCACTGCAGGACGAGGAATAGCTAAACATGCTTCACTACACACCGTAGGAGGATACAATAGCTCACCGGCGACACAATGTAAACAAACGCCATGGGTGGATCTACACCTGACATCCACTGTAATGATACCAAGAACAAGAGTGTATATAGTCGATACTATTATGAGTACATCGATATTTTTTAGCGTCACAAAAAATCTTTCTTTTAAAAAAAAAAAAATGTATATGTTTATAAAGTCAGTAAATATGTCCCTGGACACATGAGGACTTTGAATATGACCAATGTATGATCCTGTAACTACTTGGTATCGGATCCACACCTAAATGTGCGGTATCATCCAAAACTAATGTCAAGTATCAAAGAAGAGAAGAATAAGTGATTATTACATTTGAACAGAAGTGTAGATAGAACATGTTCCAGCAGATATTAACAGTAAATGAACAAGTAGATGAATAATCCATTTTTTACAGTTTGTCCCTCATGATGTGTACAAAATAATAGGTGTATAAATGACACAATATGTTACTGCATACGTCAGCAGACTAATTAGGAGTCTTTGTTTGTTTACTTACTACTAAAAGACAAGTTGTCTATTTTATTTAAGGACTAAATGACAATAATAAACATATGTTTCATGTACACTAACATCTTTTGTTACAATAAAGACAATAATGACATTTTTTGTCGTCCCCTTTATTTAGAAAAGTATCGACAAGTATCTGAATACATTTTGGTACCGGTACCAAAATGTATTTAGTTGAACTCTAGATGACTTTAAAAATTATATGTTGTTACTTGTTGTTAAACATATGTTTAATGTACCCTAAGAGTTTTTGTTAAAATAAAGACAATAATTATATTTTTTGTGGTCCCCTTTATTTAGAAAAGTACAGAGATACATTTTGGTACCGGTACCAAAATATTGGTAGGGGGACCACCCTAGTATGGTCTTTTCATACCCAGCCTGCGGTCTTGCCAGTAGGCAATGATCCTTTTCACAGGTTCACCTACGCAAACCTTGTTAGGATTTTGAATTCCTCTAATAGTCAAGTTTGATCACTTATTCAGACTGGGGCGATTTCTGAACTCAATCGCAAGATGGATCACATCATGGATTTTGATATTGACACATCTAGTCTCTGCATATTTTACTAGAATACCCTTATTAGCATTACATATACTGTATATAAATCAAGTACCTACTGTACTGTTTACTTGTAGAAATACCCTTTACAAAGCTAAAATATACCAAAACAACCACTTTGCTGCTGCCAAAAATTGATTTCAACTAATATTTTGATACTGACATCTCATCTCTGCATATTTTACTAGAAACCCTTATGGGCATTACATATATATAAATCAAATACCTGCTGTACTGTTTACTTGTTGAAATACCCTTTACAAAGCTAAGATATACCAAAACAACCACTTTGCTGCTGCCAAAAATTGATTTCAAGTAATATTTTGATACTGACACATCTCATCTCTGCATATTTTACTAGAATAGCCTTATGGACATTACATATATATATAAATCAAATACCCACTGTACCGTTTACTTGTTGAAATACCCTTTTTAGAACAAACATCTACCCAAATGGCCACTTTGTTGCTGCCAAAAATAGTTTTCAACTAATACTTTGATATTGACACATCTCATCTCTTGCCTTTATTTCTTTGTGGTGTACAGCCCTTTGTTTTTCAACTGTGGTTGTTTTTAAAGGGCTTTATAAATAAAGTTGGTATGGTATGGTATGGTATCTCTGCATATTTTACTAGAATACCCTTATTAGCATTACATATATATATATATACAAATCAAGTACCTGCTGTACTGTTTACTTGTAGAAATACCCTTTACAAAGCTAAGATATACCAAAACAACCACTTTGCTGCTGCCAAAAATTGATTTCAAGTAATATTTTGATACTGACACATCTCATCTCTGCATATTTTACTAGAATACCCTTATGGGCATTACATATATATATATATATATATATATATATATATATATATATATATATATATATATATATATATATATATATATATATATATATATATATAAATCAAGTACCTGCTGTACCGTTTACTTGTTGAAATACCCTTTTTAGAACAAATACCTACCCAAATGGCCACTTTGTTGCTGCCAAAAATAGATTTCAACTAATACTTTGATATTGACACATCTCATCTCTGCATATTTTACTAGAATACCCTTATTAGCATTACATATACTGTATATAAATCAAGTACCTACTGTACTGTTTACTTGTAGAAATACCCTTCACAAAGCTAAAATATACCAAAACAACCACTTTGCTGCTGCCAAAACATGATTTCAACTAATATTTTGATACTGACATCTCATCTCTGCATATTTTACTAGAAACCCTTATGGGCATTACATATGTATAAATCAAGTACCTGCTGTACTGTTTACTTGTTGAAATATCCTTTTTAGAACAAATACCTACCCAAATGGCCACTTTGTTGCTGCCAAAAATAGATTTCAACTAATACTTTGATATTGACACATCTTATCTCTGCATATTTTACTAGAATACCCTTATTAGCATTACATATATATATATATGTATATATATATATATATATATATATATATATATATATATATATAAATCAAGTACCTACTGTACTGTTTACTTGTAGAAATACCCTTTACAAAGCTAAGATATACCAAAACAACCACTTTGCTGCTGCCAAAAATTGATTTCAAGTAATATTTTGATACTGACACATCTCATCTCTGCATATTTTACTAGAATACCCTTATGGACATTACATATATATAAATCAAATACCCACTGTACCGTTTACTTGTTGAAATACCCTTTTTAGAACAAATATCTACCCAAATGGCCACTTTGTTGCTGCCAAAAATGTATTTCATGTAATACTTTGATATTGACACATCTCATCTCTGCATATTTTACGAGAATACCCTTATTAGCATTACATATATATATAAATCAAGTACCTACTGTACTGTTTACTTGTAGAAATACCCTTTACAAAGCTAAGATATACCAAAACAACCACTTTGCTGCTGCCAAAAATTGATTTCAAGTAATATTTTGATACTGACACATCTCATCTCTGCATATTTTACTAGAAACCCTTATGGGCATTACATATATATGAATCAAGTACCTGCTGTAGTGTTTACTTGTTGAAATACCCTTTTTAGAACAAATATCTACCCAAATGGCCACTTTGTTGCTGCCAAAAATAGATTTCAACTAATACTTTGATATTGACACATCTCATCTCTGCATATTTTACGAGAATACCCTTATTAGCATTACATATATATATATATATATATATAAATCAAGTACCTACTGTACTGTTTACTTGTAGAAATACCCTTTACAAAGCTAAGATATACCAAAACAACCACTTTGCTGCTGCCAAAAATTGATTTCAAGTAATATTTTGATACTGACACATCTCATCTCTGCATATTTTACTAGAATACCCTTATGGACATTACATATATATAAATCCAATACCCACTGTACCGTTTACTTGTTGAAATACCCTTTTTAGAACAAATATCTACCCAAATGGCCACTTTGTTGCTGCCAAAAATGTATTTCACGTAATATTTTGATATTGACACATCTCATCTCTGCATATTTTACTAGAATACCCTTATTAGCATTACATATATATATAAATCAAGTACCTACTGTACTGTTTACTTGTAGAAATACCCTTCACAAAGCTAAAATATACCAAAACAACCACTTTGCTGCTGCCAAAAATTGATTTCAAGTAATATTTTGATACTGACACATCTCATCTCTGCATATTTTACTAGAATACCCTTATGGACATTACATATATATATAAATCAAATACCCACTGTACCGTTTACTTGTTGAAATACCCTTTTTAGAACAAATATCTACCCAAGTGGCCACTTTGTTGCTGCCAAAAATGTATTTCATGTAATATTTTGATATTGACACATCTCATCTCTGCATATTTTACTAGAATACCCTTATTAGCATTACATATATATATGAATCAAGTACCTACTGTACTGTTTACTTGTAGAAATACCCTTTACAAAGCTAAGATATACCAAAACAACCACTTTGCTGCTGCCAAAACATGATTTCAACTAATATTTTGATACTGACATCTCATCTCTGCATATTTTACTAGAAACCCTTATGGGCATTACATATGTATAAATCAAGTACCTACTGTACTGTTTACTTGTTGAAATACCCTTTTTAGAACAAACATCTACCCAAATGGCCACTTTGTTGCTGTCAAAAATAGATTTCTACTAATACTTTGATATTGACACATCTCATCTCTGCATATTTTACTAGAATACCCTTATTAGCATTACATATATATATATATAAATCAAGTACCTACTGTACTGTTTACTTGTAGAAATACCCTTTACAAAGCTAAGATATACCAAAACAACCACTTTGCTGCTGCCAAAAATTGATTTCAAGTAATATTTTGATACTGACACATCTCATCTCTGCATATTTTACTAGAATACCCTTATGGACATTACATATATATAAATCAAATACCCACTGTACCGTTTACTTGTTGAAATACCCTTTTTAGAACAAATATCTACCCAAATGGCCACTTTGTTGCTGCCAAAAATAGTTTTCAACTAATACTTTGATATTGACACATCTCATCTCTTGCCTTTATTTCTTTGTGGTGTACAGCCCTTTGTTTTTCAACTGTGGTTGTTTTTAAAGGGCTTTATAAATAAAGTTGGTATGGTATCTCTGCATATTTTACTAGAATACCCTTATTAGCATTACATATATATATATATATACAAATCAAGTACCTGCTGTACTGTTTACTTGTACAAATACCCTTTACAAAGCTAAGATATACCAAAACAACCACTTTGCTGCTGCCAAAAATTTATTTCAAGTAATATTTTGATACTGACACATCTCATCTCTGCATATTTTACTAGAATACCCTTATGGGCATTACATATATATATATATATATATATATATATATATATATATATATATATATATATATATATATATATATATATATATAAATCAAGTACCTGCTGTACCGTTTACTTGTTGAGATACCCTTTTTAGAACAAATACCTACCCAAATGGCCACTTTGTTGCTGCCAAAAATAGATTTCAACTAATACTTTGATATTGACACATCTCATCTCTGCATATTTTACTAGAATACCCTTATTAGCATTACATATACTGTATATAAATCAAGTACCTACTGTACTGTTTACTTGTAGAAATACCCTTCACAAAGCTAAAATATACCAAAACAACCACTTTGCTGCTGCCAAAAATGATTTCAACTAATATTTTGATACTGACATCTCATCTCTGCATATTTTACTAGAAACCCTTATGGACATTACATATATATAAATCAAATACCCACTGTACCGTTTACTTGTTGAAATACCCTTTTTAGAACAAATATCTACCCAAATGGCCACTTTGTTGCTGCCAAAAATAGATTTCAACTAATACTTTGATATTGACACATCTCATCTCTGCATATTTTACTAGAATACCCTTATTAGCATTACATATATATATATAAATCAAGTACCTACTGTACTGTTTACTTGTAGAAATACCCTTTACAAAGCTAAGATATACCAAAACAACCACTTTGCTGCTGCCAAAAATTGATTTCAAGTAATATTTTGATATTGACACATCTCATCTCTGCATATTTTACTAGAATACCCTTATAGACATTACATATATATAAATCAAATACCCACTGTACCGTTTACTTGTTGAAATACCCTTTTTAGAACAAATATCTACCCAAATGGCCACTTTGTTGCTGCCAAAAATGTATTTCATGTAATATTTTGATATTGACACATCTCATCTCTGCATATTTTACTAGAATACCCTTATTAGCATTACATATATATATGAATCAAGTACCTACTGTACTGTTTACTTGTAGAAATACCCTTTACAAAGCTAAGATATACCAAAACAACCACTTTGCTGCTGCCAAAAATTGATTTCAAGTAATATTTTGATACTGACACATCTCATCTCTGCATATTTTACTAGAATACCCTTATGGACATTACATATATATATAAATCAAATACCCACTGTACCGTTTACTTGTTGAAATACCCTTTTTAGAACAAATATCTACCCAAGTGGCCACTTTGTTGCTGCCAAAAATGTATTTCATGTAATATTTTGATATTGACACATCTCATTTCTGCATATTTTACTAGAATACCCTTATTAGCATTACATATATATAAATCAAGTATCTACTGTACTATTTACTTGTTGAAATACCCTTTTTAGAACAAATATCTACCCAAGTGGCCTCTTTGTTGCTGCCAAAAATGTATAGATATGTATCACGTGCGCGCGAGATGCATATCTAAAAAATGTTCCCCCCCATGTCCCTTTAGGGGCTCCTTATCATACCGTCCCATCCCTACATCCTATAATTTTTTTAAAGTATTGATTTTGAATGGAGAATCCATTCTGAATTGAATCATTAGCTAATGATTCCCGGCCCTACTTCTCAAGAGCTGAAAAGTCCAATAAAAGAGGATAAATATTTGTTACCTGGCGCGTTGAAGTCCACACTCCTTCTTGGATATCCTCGCTCTGGTGTCTGGCCGGTGTCTTCTGCTGGCCGGAACATGGCGTCAAAGCTGGGGGTGTCGGGGTCGCTCATCTCTGACTGAGGACCGCCGGGACTAAGAAGGAGAATGGCAGAAGTGAGAGTGGAGGACACGGCGGTGTGGAATGTGGAGTGGGTGCACGCACGACTGTGGAAGCTGCAGCGACATCCGTCTCAAATGCTCTCCTATCGGAGAGTTGTCCAACTTCTTCAACTTCTCCCGACACGTCGGGATGTAGGACAACTGCCCCGCCACGGAGCCAAAAAGGATCCCAACTGGCACACACACACACACACACACACACACACACACACACATGCTGCCTTCACTGACCGCTGGGGAAAACCCCACTCGGAGCTTACCAAGTCACGTGGAAACACAATCAAATCCAATAAAGTGGGATTTGTTTTGGTTGTGATATAAAAAAAAAAGAAGCAAAGTTCACAAACTTACAGGCCACTTTGGGTAAAGCTCCAAACCTCGCAGATGCAGAGAGAATCCCTGAAGTATAAAAAAAACATATTTTAACGTGCGTTGGTGTTCCATGGACCATAAAACAATATCAACAATCAAAGTATTCGATACAACGTTACATTTTTTTTTTTCTATTATGTCGGAAGTATGGAAGCAAGGTTGGTTGCATGAACAAAGACACTCGCTCTCTAATAACGCAGGAAGTGATCCCTGACATGCTAACAGCCAATCAGGTGACAGTATCAACTATCACGTTTGGTTGATTCTTTGCATGGATGAGACACACTAACAGCCAATCAGGTGACAGTATCAACTATCACGTTTGGTTGATTCTTTGCATGGATGAGACACACTAACAGCCAATCAGGTGACAGTATCAACTATCACGTTTGGTTGATTCTTTGCATGGATGAGACACACTAACAGCCAATCAGGTGACAGTATCAACTATCACGTTTGGTTGATTCTTTGCATGGATGAGAAACACTAACAGCCAATCAGGTGACAGTATCAACCATCACGTTTGGTTGATTCTTTGCATGGATGAGACACCCTAACAGCCAATCAGGTGACAGTATCAACTATCACGTTTGGTTGATTCTTTGCATGGATGAGACACCCTAACAGCCAATCAGGTGACAGTATCAACTATCACCTTTGGTTGATTCTTTGCATGGATGAGACACCCTAACAGCCAATCAGGTGACAGTATCAACTATCACGTTTGGTTGATTCTTTGCATGGATGAGACACCCTAACAGCCAATCAGGTGACAGTATCAACTATCACGTTTGGTTGATTCTTTGCATGGCGTGAGACACACTAACAGCCAATCAGGTGACAGTATCAACTATCACGTTTGGTTGATTCTTTGCATGGATGAGACACACTAACAGCCAATCAGGTGACAGTATCAACTATCACGTTTGGTTGATTCTTTGCATGGATGAGACACCCTAACAGCCAATCAGGTGACAGTATCAACTATCACGTTTGGTTGATTCTTTGCATGGATGAGACACACTAACAGCCAATCAGGTGACAGTATCAACTATCACGTTTGGTTGATTCTTTGCATGGATGAGACACCCTAACAGCCAATCAGGTGACAGTATCAACTATCACGTTTGGTTGATTCTTTGCATGGCGTGAGACACACTAACAGCCAATCAGGTGACAGTATCAACTATCACGTTTGGTTGATTCTTTGCATGGATGAGACACACTAACAGCCAATCAGGTGACAGTATCAACTATCACGTTTGGTTGATTCTTTGCATGGATGAGACACCCTAACAGCCAATCAGGTGACAGTATCGACTATCACGTTTGGTTGATTCTTTGCATGGCGTGAGACACACTAACAGCCAATCAGGTGACAGTATCAACTATCACGTTTGGTTGATTCTTTGCATGGCGTGAGACACACTAACAGCCAATCAGGTGACAGTATCAACTATCACGTTTGGTTGATTCTTTGCATGGATGAGACACACTAACAGCCAATCAGGTGACAGTATCAACTATCACGTTTGGTTGATTCTTTGCATGGATGAGACACCCTAACAGCCAATCAGGTGACAGTATCGACTATCACGTTTGGTTGATTCTTTGCATGGATGAGACACCCTAACAGCCAATCAGGTGACAGTATCGACTATCTCGTTTGGTTGATTCTTTGCATGGATGAGACACACTAACAGCCAATCAGGTGACAGTATCGACTATCACGTTTGGTTGATTCTTTGCATGGATGAGACACACTAACAGCCAATCAGGTGACAGTATCAACTATCACGTTTGGTTGATTCTTTGCATGGATGAGACACACTAACAGCCAATCAGGTGACAGTATCAACTATCACGTTTGGTTGATTCTTTGCATGGATGAGACACCCTAACAGCCAATCAGGTGACAGTATCGACTATCACGTTTGGTTGATTCTTTGTATGGCGTGAGACAATCAGGTGACAGTATCACCTATATTCATATTCATAACATTCATGATTTTTCAGAGCTTCTTTTCCAATGTTGTTTACATTGAGTGTTTTCCATGCTTGTGTTGACATTTCCTTTCTGCCTTGATAGCTGATTATAATCACAGGAAGTTACATTTCAAATTAAATATATTTTTCTTCTGCTCCTTATCTTCCACAGGTTATAGAGCATAACCTGTATGTTCAATATCGATAATATAATAATAAAACTCAAATAATTACTGCATAAGAAAAAAATTATTTCCATAGTTAAATAAGAACAAGCACTAAACCTGCAGAAAATAGTTCTGATTTCTCTACGTTTACATTTTCACACTTTGCACTATTTTCTTACACTTCACGAAGCATTTCTTACATATTCCTTCTTTTTGCACCTTCATTTTAAAAACGTATTGTCTTGTTTACATTGAGTGTTCTCCATGCTTGTGTGGACTTCTTTCTGCCTTGATAGTTGAAGAGATTATAATCAGAGGAAGGTGGGATTAAAAAATGTTTACATTTCATATATTTTCGCCTGGTCCATATTTTCCATACGTCATAACAATATCAATAATATCGACCAATATAAAAAACTAATATTGTGATACATCCATATCGCCTCTACATTGTGTGTCTTTACCTTTGACAACAAGGCCATGACCCACGGCAGCGCCCAGCACAGCAAAGGGCAACTCTGCAAGAGAATGATCACAGAATAAGACATTTCTATGTCTACTTTCTCTAATGCAGCTGTACCTAATGCTATGGCCTTACGTCTGAACATTAAACTCTCCGACTGACATTCTTTCAGCACCCTTATCTCCTCCTCCGTGGGGTTGAGGATGCTGATGTCGGGTAGAGTGGGAGAGACCTGAGACGGCATTTAAGACAAATTAAAGTTGAACTTTATTTATGTCCTTCGGCTAGTAGTGCTTATTTAAGCTAGTATGCTAACTCGTTAGCTAACCTGTGCTCCTTGCTGCTGCGTCTCCTCGTTGAAACCCGCAGTAGTAGAAGACATGTCGTCCATAATAACAAAAATGCACGTTCGGTAGTCTTTAATTAATGCGCAAGAGGATAAATAACCCGTTATATTGAGGCTACTAGCGTGTGTGCCATTACTTGCGACAATGTCATCCAATCTGACGTGAACCGGAAATGAAAACGGGGCTTTAAATAGGCTAGCCGGAAATTTCAACAACAAAAGCCTGTACAAAGAAAAGCCTAATTAAACAAAAACAAATAGTATATGATCATTATCAATAAAAAAAAAAATGTGTGTGAATCATAAAAAGTAAAAATAATAAAAAATTAAAAAACCCTACTCTTTCGTTTGAAAGGTTTCAAAAATGTTACGGTTGCCCCCTAGCGACGCGATTGTTAAATGCAGTGCAACCGTTACGCAGCACGTTATCATAATACATTCATGTAAAAAGAAATAAAATAGCCGCAACATTTTTCATTTTTAATTATCATTGTAGGTTTCAAGTACACACTGTCACTATGATAGAGACAACAACGACTAAAAGAAACAAATAAATACATTTTAAATTATTTAGTTTTAATTTGGTGTTCGTGTTGCAAATACTGTTATTGTAAAAATATGAATAAAGTAACATGGAACATAAAAAAATGGTGGACATGATGGTGGAATTGGTGAAGAAATTCAAACAGCATGCAATGCGTATGAAAATTCAAAATATTAATGATAAAAAAATAGCGGGAAAATAAAATGACAATACACTGGGATGCGTACTATTCATTAGAGACAACTAAAATCAAGATTCATAGCACAAATGTACGTACTAGTTGTGGTTTATTTCATTAATTTCTTTATATAATATATTTACATACGTAGTTATTGAGTTGTTTTTCTTTAAAATGTGAAGATTTGTTTTTGCTCAGGTTTTTGTTTATGTTAAAGGAATGTATACATATATATATATATATGTATATATATATATATATATATATATATATATATATATATATATATATATATATATATATATATATATATATATATAGTGTGAATATTTTGTGGTGAACTTGGATATCACAGCTATGTGGTATTAATTATTATCAGTTAAAAAATAATAAAAAAATTAAATGTAAAAATACATTTAAATTGAAATAAAAATCAGTGCACATTTTAAAATAAACATTTTATATTAAAAAATATAATATAAATAAATATTAATGATAAAAAATAGTGGGGAAATAAAATCACAATACATAATGTACGTACTATTTGTGGTTTATTTTATTTATTTATTTAATATATGTACATACTTAGTTATTGAGTTGTAATAATATATATGTTGTTTTTCTTTAAAAATGCTAAGATTTGTTTTTGTTTAGTTTTTATTTTATTTTATGTTAAAGGAATATATATATATATATATATATATATATATATATATATATATATATATATATATATATATATATATATATATATATATATATATATATATTCAATATTTTGTGTTGAACTTAGATATCATAGCTGTGTGGTACAATTATCATCAGTTAAAAAATTAATAAATGAATACAAATAAAATGTAAAAATAAATTAGCATTTTAAAAAAAAAATCAGTGCACATTTTCAAATAAACATTTTATATTGAAAAAAGGTAAATTAGAACGAAAGCCACATTTTAAAAACCATGAATAAAGATGGGGGGGCGGGGGGGGGGGGGATCATTCCTTGCATCTAAAATTAATCTGGAAAGAAAACATGTTTGTAGCCTACCGAGGATGTCGTTGTGGCTTGTACAGCCCTTTGAGACACTTGTGATTTAGGGCTATATAAATAAACATTGATTGATTGATTGATTGATTGATATATGTACAAACATATAATTTAATTAGTTTGTTGGTTGAATAAAACTAAAACAGAAGATATAATTAGTATAGTTTAAATCAATATTTCAATATTGGTATTTCAACTCGTATAATACTCTGAATTATTATTTTCAATTATTTTAATCATATTTTTTAAGACATGGAAATGACATGTAGCAATAGCACAGTACAGCCTCTAAGTGTCGCTGTTACACTGTGTCCGACAGCCTATGGCCAACTCCATTTCGGGGTCGGTCCCCAACATGGCGCCCTGTCGTCACGTGAGAGTCTTTTGACCAATCAGAGTGAAAGTATGGCCAGACGATCTCCTAAATGATTGGTCTAGAGTCTATCACGTGATGACCGGGCGCCATGTTGGGGACAAACTCTCTCCGGTTTCCTAATGACAGCAGAAGTACTGATCACAAACAAATAAATACAGCTATTATGTAAAATCATAAAATACCATATTTTAACACAGAAAACATAAATAATAAAACACTACTTTCAAACGGAAACATTGCAAGGAATTGGGGCAAAAAAAAAAGCATTTACTGAACAGTCGCACAACAATACACAAGTTCAACACGAAAGGCCCAAGCTGTTGTTCACTTGCCTCACTTTGGACACCAATGCTAATATTGATTACTATGTTTTTATTTTTTACAAGTAAGTAAGTGATATTTCATTTACGTGTCTAAATTTAGCACACAGTGTTAACCAATGAGTAACTCTGTGGAGAAGATCAATAGTTTGTCACAATGATCAAACTAAGTGGAGCCTAGATGACACATTTCACATCCTGTCCGCACACACACACACAAACTAGGTGTACAACAATGTACACTAGATTGCAACACAACGTGCAGCAGAGATTACGGAGAGACTCGTCAAGGTTTGAGAGGTGTGTTCCTCTTATCTGTGAGAGGTGAAACCCTCTTAAAGATGCAAAAGGTTCCACCTGCCTCAACCTCCCTCACCTTTTCCACCACACCTGTGTGGGGGAAGCGTTTGTCCAACTGAAGGCCGCACTCTGAGAGCATGGATGCACTAAAGATACCTGAGGTGAGCATATACCCTTATTATTATTATTATTAAATATTATTATTAGCAACATTGTATGAATACAAACATGCCTTATTTCTGCAAGTACAATTATTTGTAAAACAAACTTGAAAAAAATGAATGATACAATTAAATATTATACTGTGCATGGAAAAAGTTGGGCAAAATGACAAATCCGTAACATTTATAAAAACTACCTACAATGTAAGTAATAATGAATAAACAGTCATGGGTTCCAATTTGTCCTACAACACTTCCTCAATCCATTTTCTGTTTCATCAGTAAGTGAAAATGACGACGTCAAATATTTAAACAGCAAGCAGATTAAAGATTACTCGGAGAGACTTTCCCCCACCCCAAAATCCATTCTGCTTCATTTCCGTGTGCTACTGAGTATTGTGGCGCTAGTGGAATTTTCCTGTGGCCATGACACCATGCGAGCAAATGATCAATACCTTGACATGTAGGAGGGGGAACTGTGCGTGACAGTGGAACAATTGTAGAGCGGTTTGGATATAAATATGAAGGCATGTACTAAATATTTAATCCTATTTAATTTAATAATTTTTTTTAATTGAGTAAAATTGTATTTAATTGTATCTAATTTGTATTATTTCAATTTAATTTAATTAATATAATTGTTTGTATATTATTTCAATTCATTTTATTTGAATTTTATTTAAAAAAAATCAATTTCGTTTTATTTTATTTGATTTATTTAATTTAATCTATTCTAATACATCTAATGTAATTTAATGTATTAATTAGGTTATTTATATATTTGTTTGTGTTTTTATTTATTTCATTTCATTTTTTCCCCCATTTTGTTTTATTTTATTTTATTCCATTTCATTTTTTTCATTTAATATTATTATATTTTAATTTATTTAATTTTATTATTACTGTTAATTTGGTCCAATTTTACTTTATTATTATTTTTAATCAAATTTAATATTGTATTATTTGATCTATTCATGTATGTGTTTGTTTGCTTGTTTATTTGTTTGCTTATTTATTTAATTTAATAAAAAACATATATATTTTTTTGTGTTCCATCCATCCATTTTCTACTGCTTGTCCCGTTCATTATTATTGTTAATTCATTGAAGTGCAGCTGGGATAGGCTCCAGCATCCCCGCGACACCGAGCGGTAGAAAATGGATGGATGTATTGAATTGTATTCATATTTTTAATCTAAATTAATTGAATTTAATTGATTGATCAATTTATGTGTTTATTTTTATTTACTTAATTTCATTTCATTTGATGTTTTTGTTATTTTTTCTGACGCTTTTCCCTCTTTTTTTCAGGCTGTGCAGCAAAAAGAAAATAATGAAAGCAAAGGTAAATTCCTGTGCAGACTGAAATAAGAGATGATATTTGACATTATTATTATTTGATATTACCATTCTCTTGTTTGTGGGTGAATAGAGCACAAGGGGAGTCCTGCACACTCCACCCTGGCTCTGATGGACGGGGAGCCAGAAGAAGAAGACCCCTGGGACCTTCCTGAGCTGCAGGACACGGGGGTGCCGTGGTCAGGTGAGACCTGTATTTTCCATCGATGGAAAGAGTGAACAATATTGACACGGTTCCAGCGAAAAACTGCTGCTGTGCGTTTAGTCAGGCGGGTGTGTCGCCCACAGCTGATATGGAATCACTAATTAATGGCGTGTGAATCATTAACATATTGATAAAACTTATCATTAATGACAGATAAAGAAGAGAACGGCACGTGAGCGTGGCTCAACCACCTGTATCGCCTTGTTTTCATTGCATTCCAGATTGTAATCATAAAATATGACATCATTATTACTGAATTATGATCAATTAAATAATTAGTCACAATGAAGACGCCTCTTTTTTAGATATGTTTATTGAGCACTGGGTGTGCAAACATGAAATGACTTACAGTATATAGTATGTACTGTAATACAAAAGCCAAAAGCAGAGAAGTTGTCACGTTGTGTAAATGGTAAATAAAAAGAGAATACAACAAATCCTTTACAACTTCTATTCAATTGAATAGACTGCAAAGACAAGATATTTCATGTTCACACTGAGAAACTTCTTTTTTTTGGGCAAATAATCATTAACTTAGAATCTAATGGCAGCAACACATTGCAAAAAAGTTTTCACAGAGGCATTTTTACCAGTGTGTTACATGGCCTTTCCTTTTAACAACACTCAGTAAAGGTTTGGGAACTGAGGAGACACATTTTTGAAGTGGAATTCTTTCCCATTCTTGCTTGATGTACAACTTAAGTTGTTCAACAGTCTCCCTTCTCATATTTTAGCCTCCACACATGTTCAATGTCTGGACTACAGGCAGGCCAGTCTAGTACCAGCACTCTTTTGCAATGAAGCCACGCTGTTGTAACACGTGGCTTGGCTTTGTCATGCTGAAATAAGCAGGGGCGTCCATGATAACGTTGCTTGGATGGCAACATATGTTGCTCCAAAACGTGTATGTACCTTTCAGCATTAATGGTGCCTTCACAGATGTGTAAGTTACCCATGTCTTGGGCACTAATACACCCCCATACCATCACAGATGCTGCCTTTTACACTTTGACCCTCGGGCCCAGCGAAGCAATTCTGGGTGTTGTTGATAAATGGCTTTGGCTTTCCATAGTATAGTTTTAACTTGCACTTACAGATGTAGCGACCAACTGTAGTTACTGACAGTGGGTTTTCTGAAGTGTTCCTGAGCCCATGTGGTGATATCCTTTACACACTAATGTGGCTTTTTGATGCAGTACCGCCTGAGGGATCGAAGGTCCGTAATATCATGGCTTACGTGCAGTGATTTCTCCAGATTCTCTGAACCTTTTGATGATATTACGGAGCGTAGATGGTGAAATCCCTAAATTCCTTGCAGTAGCTGCTTGAGAAATGTTGTTGTTCAACAATTTGTTGACAAAGTGGTGACCCTCGCCCCATCCTTGTTTGTGAATGACTGAGCATTTCATGGAAGCTGCTTTTATACCCAATCATGGCACCCACCTGTTCCCAATTAGCCCGTTCACCTGTGGGATGTTCCAAATAAGTCTTTGAAGAGCATTCCTCAACTTTCTCGGTCTTTTTTGCCACTTGTGCCAGCTTTTTTGAAACATGTTGCTGGCATCAAATTCCAAATGAGCTAATATTTGCAAAAAATAACAAAGTTTTCCAGTGTGAACATGAAATATCTTGTCTTTGCAGTCTATTCAATTGAATATAAGTTGAAAAGGATTTGTTGTATTCTCTTTTTATTTACCATTTACACAACGTGACAACTTTGCTGGTTTTGGGTTTTGTAATAAATTTGTATTATTTTTTACACTATCTTTGATTATTATGCTGAATTAAATTCTAATTTTAAGTGTCTTATAAAGCGCCAGCTAGAATTTAAGTACAAAACAACACTATTACTATTATTAGTAGGGATGTCCGATAATGGCTTTTTGCCGATATGCCGATATTGTCCAACTCTTTAATTACCGATACCGATATCAACCGATACCGATATCAACCGATATATACAGTCGTGGAATTAACACATTATTATGCCTAATTTGGACAACCAGGTATGGTGAAGATAAGGTACTTTTTAAAAAAACGAATCAAATAAAATAAGCTAAATAAATTAAAAACATTTTCTTGAATAAAAAAGAAAGTAAAACAATATAAAAACAGTTACATAGAAACTAGTAATTAATGAAAATTTGTAAAATTAACTGTTAAAGGTTAGTATTATTAGTGGAGCAGCAGCACGCACAATCAAGTGTGCTTACGGACTGTATCCCTTGCAGACTGTATTGATATATATTGATATATAATGTAGGAAGCAGAATATTAATAACAGAAAGAAACAACCCTTTTGTGTGAATGAGTGTAAATGGTGGGAGGGAGGTTTTTTGGGTTGGTGCACTAATTGTAAGTGTATCTTGTGTTTTTTATGTGGATTTAATTAAAAAAAAAAAAAAAAAAAAAAAAAAAAGATACTGATAATAAAAAAACCGATACCGATAATTTCCGATATTACATTTTAACGCATTTATCGGCCGATAATATCGGCAGACCGATATTATCGGACATCTCTAATTATTAGTGTTAATATTAGTATAAATAGTCGCACCATGCATTTATTTGTCAAGTCCCACCACAGACACATCCAGACAAATATGTCTGGTGCTATCTGGTCTGCCAGAGCGTAAGAAGACTCAGCAGGAGGGGTCGGTGTCGCCAACTTTGACGCTTATATCTAGACTTATTATTTTGATGAAATATAATTACCTTATTTTATTTCATCATTATTTAGGATTTATTAAATAGACTTATAGCCAAAAATGGAAAAACAAAGTGGGATTATTTGAGCACATTATTGAAGTGAAGAGACGTTTTAAAAAATTGTCCTGATTGTTAAAATATAAAATAAAGTACTAATTATCTTGAATGTACAAATAATGTGTTTGACCGTGTCAGCGCTGGACTGCAAGGGGAAGGTGCTGAGGGTGCTGGTGTCCCTGGTGAAGCTGCTGGTGCTGCTGGGCCTGCTCTACATGTTCATCTGCTCTCTGGACATCCTCAGCTCCGCCTTCCAGCTTGTGGGAGGCAAGGAACAAAACACAAATAAATAAAAACAACAACCATCATATACAAATAGAAGCTGAGATATGTGCCTCCACTGTGTCCCCCGCAGGCAAAGCGGCGGGGGACATTTTCCAGGACAACGCGGTCTTGTCCAACCCTCTGGCTGGTCTGGTCATCGGCGTCCTGGTGACTCTGCTGGTCCAGAGCTCGTCCACCTCGTCCTCCATCGTGGTCAGCATGGTCTCCTCCGGGCGTGAGTACCAAGACCGCACGTCAGTCCCAGCCAGGGCGCACTAAAATGCACGTTGATGCATCCCCATTTTAAGTCCATTCCATCAACACATCGATGCAACGTTGATTGTACGTACACGTCCTTTAAAAGTCACTTTGAAACAAGGTTGCGAAATAGTTGTATTTGTGAATTAAAGGCCTACTGAAAGCCACTACTAGCGACCACGCAGTCTGATAGTTTATATATCAATGATGAAATCTTAACATTGCAACACATGCCAATACGGCCGGGTTAACTTATAAAGTGACTTTTAAAACTTCCCGGGAAATATCCGGCTGAAACGTCGCGGTATGATGACGTATGCGCGTGACGAAGTCCGAGTAACGGAAGTTATGGTACCCCGTAGAATCCTATACAAAAAGCTCTGTTTTCATTTCATAATTCCACAGTATTTTGGACATCTTTTGCAATTTGTTTAATGAACAATGAAGGCTGCAAAGAAGACAGTTGTAGGTGGGATCAGTGTATTAGCAGCGGACTACAGCAACACAACCAGGAGGACTTTGTTGGAGCGCTAGCCGCGCTAGCCGGCGACCTCACCTTGACTTCCTACGTCTCCGGGCCGCCAAACGCATCGGGTGAAGTCCTTCGTCCTTCTGCCGATCGCTGGAACGCAGGTGAGCACGGGTGTTGATGAGTAGATGAGGGCTGGCTGGCGTAGGTGGAGAGCTAATGTTTTTAGCATTGCTCTGTGAGGTCCCGTTGCTAAGTTAGCTTCAATGGCGTCATTAGCACAGCATTGTTAACCTTCGCCAGCCTGGAAAGCATTAACCGTGTATTTACATGTCCACGGTTTAATAGTATTGTTGATTTTCTATCTATCCTTCCAGTCAGGGGTTTATTTTTTTGTTTCTATATGCAGTTAAAGCACAATGCTATCACGTTAGCTTGTAGCTAAAGCATTTCGCTGATGTATTGTCGTGGAGATAAAAGGCACTGAATGTTCATTTTGCGTGCTCGACTCTCATTTTCAAGAGGATATAGTATCCCAGGTGGTTTAAAATACAAATCCGTGATCCACAATAAAAAAAGGAGAGTGTGGAATCCAATGAGCCAGCTTGTACCTAAGTTACGGTCAGAGCGAAAAAAGATACGTCCATCACTGTCTCTCAAGTCCTTCACTGTAATGTTCCTCATCTACGAATCTTTCATCCTCGCTCAAATTAATGGGGTAATCGTCACTTTCTCGGTCCGAATCTCTCTCGCTCCATTGTAAACAACGGGGAATTGTGAGGAATACTAGCTCCTGTGACGTCACGCTACTTCCGCTACAGGCAAGGCTTTTTTTTTATCAGCGAGCAAAAGTTGCGAACTTTATCGTCGATTTTCTCTATTAAATCCTTTCAGCAAAAATATGACAATATCGCGAAATGATCAAGTATGACACATAGAATGGATCTGCTATTCCCGTTTAAATAAAAAAAAATCATTTCAGTAGGCCTTTAAGACGTTGGTGTTCAATGTCGGATCAACGTTGCTGGTTGGGAAATGATCAAATTTCAATGTCAAATCAACGTTACAACCTGACATTGAATAAATGTTGTTAAAAATCATGTTGATTCAACGTTGTATTTGTGTTGTAAAAATGAACAAAGACAGCACCACTTGAAGTAAATATTTTAGTGTTTAAAGACATGAAAACATCGTTAATAGAACATACATAACCCAATTATAATAATGAATCACTGTATATGGTTCAGTCCCAACAGTATTTAGTCACTAATATTTACATCTTGTGTTCATTTCACATCCACAGGTGTCACATTGATCAGTGTTATTATCTACACTTTATTTACAGTATTACCACATTACTTACCTAACATGAGCTTTCCATGCAAATTTATTTAACAAAATACCAAATGTAAACATTTCATTCTTTTCGCCAAAATAGGATATAAATTTATGAAAATAATTAAACGTGTTTAGCATTGTTTACTCATATTTGAAAATAGGAAATAATAATAATGTGAGGACACTGACATATTGCATGAAACAAGTGTGAAAATATTGACCTCCAAGATTGTTACACCACTGACAATAGTTTCAAGAGACTACGTAAGAACTTAATTGTTAGGGTTTGGTGAGGTGGATCCCAAGGATGCAGAGACGAATTTGTGTTTACAATTGTTCTTCCTTTTATTAGGCGGAAGCACAAGGTAGCAAAACAAAGGCGATGGTGGAAAACACAAAACACACCATGTAAAAAACTACTGAGAGGGAAAAAACACACAAAACTAAAAGCGCTAGACAAGGCTAGGAAAACTATACTTCAAGAAAGAAGTAAATAGACTGGATACAAAATAAAACGCTAGACAAGGCTAGGAATAATACGGGCCAACCTGAGATGAAAGGTACACGATGAACTAGTGAGTTCTTTTGGCACGACCAACAGGTTGCAAGCAATGGCAAAGTTCCGGCGCTCACCGGTTGTCAGCAGCCTGGTTAAATAGGTTGTTTTTAATTACAGTCAGGTGTGTGCTGCTGCCTTGCGTCAGCTGCACTCCATACTGTGAACGAGAGAGAGAGTGAACATGGAGTGCAGACAACAGAAATAGGCAAGGACATTTACAGATTACCACAGTACCCCCCCCTCAACGGACGCCTCCTGGCGACCTACCTGGCTTGTCTGGGAATCGAACGTAAAAGTCCTTGATCAAGTCCTTGTCAATTATAAGCGATCTAGAAATCCATGACCGTTCCTCTGGGCCGTACCCCTCCCAGTCCACCAGGTATTGGAAACCCCTTCCCCTTCTTCTCACATCCAAGATGGTGTTTACAGTAAATGCTGGGTGACCATCAACCAGCCTGGGTGGAGGAGGCGGTACCTCCGGAGGACTGAGCGGGCTGGATGAGACAGGCTTGATGCGGGACACGTGAAAAACAGGATGGCACTTGAGAGATCTAGGGAGATGGAGCTTGACTGCAACACGATTGATGATCTTGGCAATGGGGAATGGTCCAATGAACCTGGGAGCCAGTTTCCTAGATTCGGTGGCCAATGGTAGGTCCCGAGACGATAACCAGACCTTCTGTCCCAACAGGTAGTGTGGGGCTGGTGTGCGATGGCGGTTGGCTAAGAGTTGATTCCTGGCCGATGTTCTTCTTAACGCCGCCCTGGTGTTGCGCCAAGCCTGGTGAGCCCGATGTAGGTGTGCAGTAACAGATGGGACGTCGGCACTGGGTTGGGTAGAAGGAAAAACTGGTGGTTGGAACCCATAGGCGACGTGAAATGGAGACAGGCCGGTGGCGGAGCTAATGAGGGAATTGTGAGCGTATTCGATCCATGGGAGATTCTCAGACCAGGTCGAAGGTTGCTGATGACAAGTGCACCGGATGGCTGCCTCCAGGTCTTGGTTGGTCCGCTCGGTCTGTCCATTGCTCTGAGGGTGGTAGCCGGAGGACAGGCTAGGGGAGGCCCCCAGAGATTTGCAGAATGCCCTCCAGACGGCCGAGGAAAACTGTGGTCCTCTGTCGGATACCACATCAGTGGGGATGCCGTGCAGCCGGAAAACGTGGAGCACTAATAATTGGGCAGTTTCAAGAGCTGACGGCAGCTTGGGGAGGGCCACGAAGTGGGCCATCTTCGAGAACCGGTCCACAATGGTCAAGACAGTGTCATTACCCTCGGAGGGGGGTAGTCCTGTGACAAAGTCCACAGCTATGTGTGACCACGGGCGGGAGGGGATGGGTAATGGGTGTAACAGTCCTGCTGGAGCCTGGTGGGATGCCTTGTTCCGGGCGCAGATCCGACATGCTGCCACAAACGCCTTCGTATCTGCCAGAATGGATGGCCACCAAAAACGCTGGGAGAGGACAAAACTGGTGCGACGAATACCTGGATGGCAAGCGATCTTCGACCCATGTGCCCAATCCAGAACGCTGGAGCGGAGCCGAGGAACCACAAACAACCGGCCTGGTGGGCAGCCCCGAGGAGATGTGTCCGACTTCAGGGCCTCCAAGACTTGCCGCTCGATGTCCCACTGGAGTCCCCCAATGACGTGGGTATGGGGAACAATTGGTTCATGTGAAGAATTCTCAAAGGATGAAGAGTAGACACGGGACAGGGCATCGGGCTTCCCATTCTGAGAACCAGGTCGGAAAGTGATGATAAAGTTAAAACGGGTCAGAAATAGTTGCCACCTGGCCTGGCGGGGGTTCAGTCTCTGTGCGGTCCTTAAGTAGGACAGGTTCTTGTGGTCTGTGTAGATAATGAATGGTTGCTCCGCCCCTTCCAGCCAATGTCTCCACTCCTGAAGGGCCAAAATGACCGCCAGAAGCTCCCTGTTGCCAATGTCATAATTTCTCTCAGCAGGGGATAGGCGACGAGAGAAGAAAGCACAGGGGTGCAACTTCTGGTCGGTGGTAGATTTCTGGGAGAGTACGGCCCCTACACCTGAATCAGAAGCGTCCACCTCAACAAAAAATTGGAGAGAACGGTCAGGGTAACACAGAACAGGGGCAGAAGTAAACAACCTTTTCAGCCTCAAGAACGCGGAATTGGCTTCGGGTCCCCATTCAAACGGAACCTTAGTAGAGGTTAGCCTCGTAAGTGGCTCAGCGACGCGACTAAAATTACGAATAAATCGCCTATAAAAATTAGAGAAGCCCAAGAATCTCTGAAGGTGCTTCTTGGAAACTGGAGTGGGCCAATCTACTACTGCTTTTACCTTAGCGGGATCCGGTCTGAGTCTACCCTCCTCAATGATAAAACCTAAGAATGGAATGGAGGATGAGTGAAACTCGCATTTTTCCGCCTTGACGAACAGTTTGTTCTCGAGCAATCGTTGAAGGACTAACCGAACCTGCTGCACATGTTCGTCAAATGTAGATGAATAAATTAATATATCGTCCAAGTAAACAAAGAGAAAACGACCTGTCATGTCCCGAAAAATGTCATTAATGAAACCCTGAAAAACGCCAGGTGCATTAGTAAGTCCAAAAGGCATGACAAGATACTCAAAATGTCCGAGAGGAGTGTTGAATGCGGTCTTCCATTCATCCCCCTCTCGGATGCGAACAAGATGGTAAGCGTTACGTAGATCGAGTTTAGTAAAAAACCTCGCTGATTGTAATGGAGTAAAAGCTGAATCAAGGAGTGGTAGAGGATACTTATTCTTGATAGTAATCAGATTAAGAGTGCGGTAGTCTATACAAGGCCGTAGGGACTTGTCCTTCTTTTCGACAAAAAAAAATCCAGCGGCTACAGGTGCGGTCGAAGGGCGAATGAGGCCGGCAGCTATAGATGTGTTTATGTATTCTTCTAGTGCTTTGAGTTCGGTGTTAGACACCTTGTACATACGGGTCGATGGTAACGCCGCCCCGGCTAGCAAATCAATGCCACAATCGTAGGGTCGGTGGGGGGGAAGTGAGAGTGCTCTATCCTTGCTAAACACCGCCCTTAAGTCATGGTAGTGCTTGGGCACGTTTGTCAAGTCTATGTTCTCTATAACAGCGGTGGGTGGCGGTGTACGAGATCCTGCTGCGGAACGAAGACAATGTGTGTGGCAGGTTACACTCCAATTAATAATGGCCGAACGAGGCCAGTCTATGTGCGGGTTATGCTTATGTAACCAGGTTAACCCTAGAATGACGGGCGCGGACCGTGATGGCACAACAAGAAAAATTATTTTCTCACAATGATTTCCAGACAAGCGCAGGTTGAGTGGGAGTGTCTGGTGGGTTATGCTGGCTAATAGGCGCCCATCAAGAGAATACACCCTCTTGGGCACAAATAGTTTGACAACAGGAATCTTATGGAGTCTCATGAATTCAAAATCCAAAAAGTTATCATCTGCTCCTGAGTCAATGAGAGCGCAAATGTCTATTTGTTGGTTAGACCAAGAAAGAGTACCTTTTAGCTGCATTCTGCCTGCGGCCAACGAAGGAGAACGACGACCTCTGGTGGACGTGTCCTCTGGCGAGTGAGGGCGCACTCGTGGCCGTGCGGCGGGGCGCGGCAGTTCTTTGCAGCGGGAGATGAGATGATCAGCGGCCCCACAGTATAGGCAGAGTTGGAGGTGAACGCGACGTTCCCTCTCGGCGGCGGTGAGTCGGTGGCCTCCCAGTTGCATCGGCTCATCTATCTGCCATGAAGGGGGGTTGTCTTCGAGTTGCTCCGTCTTGCAGATGGCAGGTCTAGCAGGCGCTGATTGGCTGCAAGGTGGGGCTTGTCTTCCCCGTCGATCCCTCCTCTCCTCCAATAGGCGGAAGTCGATTTGCACCGCCAGCTCGATGAGATCATCCAGGTTCGTCGGGAGTGACAGCGGGATCATCATGTGACGAATCTCGTCCGCGAGACCCAGGAAGAAAGCGTCCAATAGTGCTGAGGGACCCCAGTCACAATCGGCCGCCATGGTGCGGAACTCGATCGCGTAATCCGCGACCCGTCGTGAACCCTGTTGCAGCCGGAAAAGGGATCTCGCTGCCTCTCTACCTGGGAGTCGTCGTTGGAAGATTTGCTTCAAGGATTTGGAAAAGTTCGCGTATGTGGAGCTGGAGGTGGTCTGACGGTTCCATTCGGCAGTCGCCCAGGTGCCAGCGCGGCCAGACAGGTGAGAGATCACAAACGCTACCTTAGCCCGCTCAGAGGTGAAAGCGGAAGCGTTTAGCTCAAAATGAAGTTCACACTGCGTCAGGAATTGTCTTACGTCTTCCTTTTCCCCGGAAAAACGTTCGGGTCGGGAAAGCCGTATGTTGCTAGTACTAGCGGGTTGTGTAGGCTGGGTGGATGCCTGGTCAGGCACGGTGGTCGAGGTGGGTACGACGGTGGCTAACAGCATGTTGATTCGCTCCAACATGGCGTCTTGGCGCTCCGACATCCCCTGTAGACCTCGGCTCAGGTGGTCAAGCTGGTCCCCCTGCTGGTTGATCCTTTGAGCCTGGCCTTGCAATGCTCTTTTCCAGGGGTCTGTCTCTGCGGGTTCCATAGTTTGGCCGGAACTTTCTGTTAGGGTTTGGTGAGGTGGATCCCAAGGATGCAGAGACGAATTTGTGTTTACAATTGTTCTTCCTTTTATTAGGCGGAAGCACAAGGTAGCAAAACAAAGGCGATGGTGGAAAACACAAAACACACCAAGTAAAAAACTACTGAGAGGGAAAAAACACACAAAACTAAAAGCGCTAGACAAGGCTAGGAAAACTATACTTCAAGAAAGAAGTAAATAGACTGGATACAAAATAAAACGCTAGACAAGGCTAGGAATAATACGGGCCAACCTGAGATGAAAGGTACACGATGAACTAGTGAGTTCTTTTGGCACGACCAACAGGTTGCAAGCAATGGCAAAGTTCCGGCGCTCACCGGTTGTCAGCAGCCTGGTTAAATAGGTTGTTTTTAATTACAGTCAGGTGTGTGCTGCTGCCTTGCGTCAGCTGCACTCCATACTGTGAACGAGAGAGAGAGTGAACATGGAGTGCAGACAACAGAAATAGGCAAGGACATTTACAGATTACCACATTAATATTACAAAATAGTATTAAATGCAAATTTATTTCAAATAAATTGTTAACTGGATTCAATAATGCGACTCTTTGAATTTCTGTAATTTCATAATATATTTTCACGTGGCTTTTTATTTTTTAGAAAAACCCATTTGTATTTCGCAAAGCAATAATTGGTTAATATTTAAAACAAACATGCATATTTCGCAAGCAAATATTTTTTAGCTTACCTCATTATTAACAATCCTGTCTGCAACTGAAGTGGGTGGATCTTTCCTCTCCATGTCTACGGCAGTTGTCGATGTAAACAAAGGATGAAGTCCGTAAGGCAGGGGTCACCAACCTTTTTGAAAGCAAGAGCTACTTCTTGGGTACTGATTAATGCGAAGGGCTACCAGTTTGATACACACTTAAATAAATTGCCAGAAATAGCCAATTTGCTCAATTTACCTTTAACTCTATGTTGTTATTAATAATTAATGATATTTACACTTAACTGAACGGTTTAAAAGAGGAGAAAACACGAAAAAAATGACAATTAAATTTTGAAACATAGTTTATCTTCAATTTCGACTCTTTAAAATTCAAAATTCAACCGAAAAAAAGAAGAGAAAAACTAGCTCATTCGAATCTTTCTGAAAAAATTAAAAAAATAATTTATGGAACATCATTAGTAATTTTTCCTGATTAAGATTAATTTTAAAATTTTGATGACATGTTTTAAATAGGTTAAAATCCAATCTACACTTTGTTAGAATATATAACAAATTGGACCAAGCTATATTTCTAACAGACAAATCATTATTTCTTGTAGATTTTCCAGAACAAAAATTTTAAAATAAATTCAAAAGACTTTGAAATAAGATTTAAATTTGATTCTACAGATTTTCTAGATTTGCCAGAATAATTTTTTTGAATTTTAATCATAATAAGTTTGAAGAAATATTTCACAAATATTCTTTGTCGAAAAAACAGAAGCTAAAATGAAGAATTAAATTAAAATGTATTTATTATTCTTTACAATAAAAAAAATAAATTTACTTGAACATTGATTTAAATAGTCAGGAAAGAAGAGGAAGGAATTCAAAAGGTAAAAATGTATATGTGTTTAAAAATCCTAAAATAATTTTTTCTCTAAAATTGTCTTTCTGAAAGTTATAAGAAGCAAAGTAAAAAAATGAATGAATGTATTTAAACAAGTGAAGACCAAGTCTTTAAAATATTTTCTTGGATTTTCAAATTCTATTTGAGTTTTGTCTCTCTTAGAATTAAAAATGTCGGGCAAAGCGAGACCAGCTTGCTAGTAAATAAATAAAATTTAAAAAATAGAGGTAGCTCACTGGTAAGTGCTGCTATTTGAGCTATTTTTAGAACAGGCCAGCGGGCTACTCATCTGGTCCTTACGGGCTACCTGGTGCCCGCGGGCACAGCGTTGGTGACCCCTGCCGTAAGGTTTGCTCACTTTCGGTTGACATCCAAAAGTACCAGCTAGTGAAAAGTTAGTTTTCCTTGCTTCAAGTTGTTTCATATGTTTTTGGCGTTTCGCATGTACTTCCAAAGCCTTGAAACCTCGTGATCCATAGTCAATATTATCATGACACCACGTGCACAAAACATTTCCGGGACGATCGATTTTCCGAATAAAATCACCGAACAAAGTCGTAACTTCCTTCTTCCCAACAGTATCAGTGATTTCCCTTTCCATCCAGTCCCATCCAAACTTATTTTTGACAAGTTTATCAATTTCTTTTACTCGTAAAGCGTCTTTTCTCTTGAGAACCGACATCGTTTACATATGGAAAATGGCGGTATGATGACGTTATTAACGTCATCATTCATAACAGATGTCCTGATTGGTCACAAGGAACATATCGACCAATCAACTACGGCGTAATATAAACTACGTCTCGAATCTTGATTTAGGGTCGGAAAAAAAAACGGAAAAACGGGAGATAATTTTTTTTTTCTTCCCGAGATTAAAAAAGACGGAATTCCGACTTTAGACGGAAAAATCACATGCCTGGTTGAAGAATATTGGTTGGAGAGTGACCAAATTTCAACGTCACAACCTGACATTGATTAAACGTCGTCAACAAGCATGTTGTTTCAACGTTGTATTTGTGTTGTAGAATATCGGTTGGGAAATGACCAAAATTCAATGTCAAATCAATGTCAACATTGATTAAACGTTGTCAAAAAGCATGTTGTTTCAACGTTGTAGAATATTGTTTGGGAAATGACCAAAATTCAATTTCAAATCCACGTCAGAACCCAACATTGATTAAACGTTGTTACATAGTATGATGTTTGAATGTTGTATTTGTGTTGGAGAATATTGGTTGGGAAATGACCAAAATTCAATGTCAAATCAACGTCAGAAACCAACATTGATTAAACGTTGTCAACAAGCATGTTGTTTCAATGTTATGTTTGTGTTGTAGAATATTGGTTGGGAAATGACCAAAATTCAATGTCAAATCAACGTCAGAACCCAACATTGATTAAACGTTGTCACATAGTATGTTGTTTCAACGTTGTATTTGTGTTGGAGAATATTGGTTGGGAAATGACCAAAATTCAATGTCAAATCAACGTCAGAAACCAACATTGATTAAACGTTGTCACATAGTATGATGTTTGAATGTTGTATTTGTGTTGGAGAATATTGGTTGGAAAATGACCAAAATTCAATGTCAAATCAACGTCAGAACCCAACATTGATTAAACATTGTCACATAGTATGTTGTTTCAACGTTGTATTTGTGTTGGAGAATATTGGTTGGGAAAAAACAAAATTCAGTGGTCAAATCAACGTCACAACCTGACATTGATTAAACGTTGTCACATAGTATGATGTTTGAATGTTGTATTTGTGTTGGAGAATATTGGTTGGGAAATGACCAAAATTCAATGTCAAATCAACGTCAGAACCCAGCATTCATTAAACGTTGTCAAAAAGCATGTTGTTTCGATGTTATGTTTGAGTTGTAGAATATTGGTTGGAAAATAACCAAAATTCAATGTCAAATCAACGTCAGAACCCAACATTGATTAAACGTCACATAGTATGTTGTTTCAACGTTGTATTTGTGTTGTAGAATATTGGTTGGGAAAAAACAAAATTCAATGGTCAAATCAACGTCACAACCTGACATTGATTAAACGTCGTCAAAAAGCATGTTGTTTCAACGTTGTATTTGTGTTGCAGAATATTGGTTGGAAAATAACCAAAATTCAATGTCAAATCAACGTCAGAACCCAACATTGATTAAACATTGTCACATAGTATGTTGTTTCAACGTTGTATTTGTGTTGGAGAATATTGGTTGGGAAAAAACAAAATTCAATGGTCAAATCAACGTCACAACCTGACATTGATTAAACGTTGTCAAAAAGCATGTTGTTTCAACGTTGTATTTGTGTTGTAGAATATAGAGTGGGAAATGACCAAAATTCAACGTCACAACCTAACATTGATTAAACGTCGTCAAAAAGCATGTTGTTTCAACGTTGTATTTGTGTTGGAGAATATTGGTTGGGAAATGACCAAATTTCAATGTCAAATCAACGTCAGAACCCGACATTGATTAAACGTCGTCAAAAAGCATGTTGTTTCAACGTTGTATTTGTGTTGTAGAATATTGGCTGGGAAATGACCAAAATTCAACGTCACAACCTGACATTGATTAAACGTCGTCAAAAAGCATGTTGTTTCAACGTTGTATTTGTGTTGTAGAATATTGGTTGGGACATGACCAAAATTCAACGTCACAACCTGACATTGATTAAACGTCGTCAAAAAGCATGTTGTTTCAACGTTATGTTTGAGTTGCTCAACGTCAGGACATAATTCAACAAGTTGTCAACGTTGTTTCAGTGTCTTGTGCCTGCTGGAATATTACTACACAAATATTTATTTATTATATATATTTTTTTTTACGTACAATGTAAAAGATCAGTTGCCAACATTTTTTTTTACAGCATATAAGTGAAAAATGGAAAAGCAGTAGCACCGTTTTTACTGTAAAATCTACAGTTGTTTTTACGGTGTATTCCTGTAAATGATACCACAGTTCTGGTTTTATTTACGGTAAAGTTTTGCCCGCTTAGTAAGCATTTTTCTAGCGTAAAAATCCTTTTTGAAGTGCACAACTTGATGGATAACTCACAGTATTTACTTTGATTTGAAGCAAAACATGTTGGGCACATAATATTAGATCATGTAACTCGGGTCTACAAACTCAGGTCTTGATCAGAGTTGGTACAAAGGAGGATGATGATGACACTGAAGGGCTGCATTGGTCATACCCAGTGGTAGTGGGCGGAGCCAGGCGGCGAGAACAGCCCAATCACCCATCAGACTGTCATTACTGCACTTTAGATGATCAGGGGCCGTACTTATCAAGCTTCTTAGAGTGCCATTTTACACTTAAGTCCTGAGAATTTGCGAAATTTAGTCCTACTCTCAAACTTAAGAATAAAAGCTTTTTATCAACGTTCTTAAGTCTAAGAATCACTCCTACTCTCCACGATATTTAAGAGACCTTCAGAGGTGTCTTAAGTGGTTAGGAGTTGCCAGCAGGGGATGGCACTGAGGCGGGAGAGACGTGCGCCAACGTTCAGGGAACGGAACAATGTTTTGTTTTTTTTGATGACGAGCAGCTGATCAAACGGTATCGTTTAGACAGAGCGGATATTATTTTTGTCACAGATTTAATACTTTTCGATTCCTTGTTGATTTCTGCATGTGTCTGCAGTGGGCTAGTATATATAGAGCCACCCACACCAGTTTCAAATTAGTTGCCTAATTAATGAATTGGAAAGAAAATGTTATGACAGTAGCGTATGTGTGTGGCCGTGAGGTGAGTGACGTCAGTGAGTGTGTGGGCGAGAGAAGAGAGGGAGCGGTAGCGTGAGTGCCGGCGGGGACTAGTTTGTTTTGTATTATTTTGTAGTTTATTGTCAAAATATACACTCCCATTGTCCACTTAAATATTTCCAAGATATTTCTTTATTCTTAGACAACGGATTCCCTTCCGTGATTGGTCATTTCTATGGACACAGAAATGACGTCACCTAAAATTGCGTTTACGGCACATAGTAATGTCGTAATTCAGCTCTGAGTGTGACACTTAAGATTCAGTCCTACACTTCGCTGAAAGTGTGAGTAAGACGCTTGATAACTAACTTTTAAGTGCAGCTTTCAGCCAAGAATTTATTTACTCTTAAGTCAACTCTTAGCAGACTTTTTAAGAGTCATTCTGAGAAGCTTGATAAGTACGGCCCCAGATCTCCTTCCAAACTGATTCAGGGGTTTTAGGTCGGGGTCTGAACATGACTCAACACCAGTATCGCCCCCTTGTGGTGGAAAGCTATAACTGTCACAACTTCCTTCCACATGTTCCGATCTTCCTGAAATGTTTTGATGGTGGGTCATCTATTTATTGTGTGAATGTCAAATCATTCACGGATTACCTGGAATTACCAGGAATTTCCCCTCATTGAAAATGAACGGGCAATATCCAAACCTCTCCATATCCCACATTTCTCATTCGATTCAAACCGTCCCAGCATCCACACAAGCATGTCAGTTCCGCTCTCGGCTCGCAGGCATCGCTCATTCACACACAATTCCTTCTGGGATTGCAAATTCTAGTTATACCAAATAATACCTTGTGAGAATCGATTCTGTATCGAATCATCACCCCAGGAATTGGAATTGGATGAAATCGTTAGGTGCCGAAAGATTATAACTAGAGATGTCCGATAATATCGGCCTGCCGATATTATCGGCCGATATATGCGTTAAAATGTAATATCGGAAATTATCGGTATCGGTTTTTTTGTTATCGGTATTGGGTTTTTAAAAAAATTTTTTAAAATTAAATCCACATAAAAAACACAAGATACACTTACAATTAGTGCACCAACCCAAAAAACCTCCCTTCCCCATTTACACTCATTCACACAAAAGGGTTGTTTCTTTCTGTTATTAATATTCTGCTTCCTACATTATATATCAATATATATCAATACAGTCTGCAAGGGATACAGTCCGTAAGCACACATGATTGTGCGTGCTGCTGCTCCACTAATAGTACTAACCTTTAACAGTTAATTTTACTAATTTCCATTCATTACCAGTTTCTATGTAACTGTTTTTATATTGTTGTACTTTCTTTTTTATTCAAGAAAATGTTTTTAATTTATTTATCTTATTTTACTAATTTTTAAAAAAAGTACCTTATCTTCACCATACCTGGTTGTGCAAATTAGGCATAATAATTAGGGATGTCCGATAATGGCTTTTTGCCGATATCCGATATTGTCCAACTATTTAATTACCGATACCGATATCAACCGATATCGATATCAACCGATATATGCAGTCGTGGAATTAACACATTATTATGCCGAATTTGGACAACCAGGTATGGTGAAGATAAGGTACTTTTTAAAATGTTTTGTAAAATAAGATAAATAAATTAAAAACATTTTCTTGAATAAAAAAGAAAGTAAAACAATATAAAAACAGTTGCATAGAAACTAGTAATGAATGAAAATTAGTAAAATGAAGTGTTAAAGGTTAGTACTATTAGTGGAGCAGCAGCACGCACAATCATGTGTGCTTACGGACTGTATCCCTTGCAGACTGTATTGATATATATTGATATATAATGTAGGAAGCAGAATATTAATAACAGAAAGAAACAACCCTTTTGTGTGAATGAGGGAGGGAGGTTTTTTGGGTTGGTGCACTAATTGTAAGTGTATCTTGTGTTTTTTATGTTGATTTAATTAAAAAAACCAAAAAAAAACCCTGATACAGATAATAAAAAAACCGATACCGATAATTTCCGATATTACATTTTAACACATATATCGGCCGATAATATCGGCAGGCCGATATTATCGGACATCTCTAATAATAATGGGTTAATTCCACGACTGCATATATCGGTTGATATCGGTATCGGTTGATATCGGTATCGGTAATTAAAGACTTGGACAATATCGGAATATCGGCAAAAAGCCATTATCGGACATCCCTAATTATAACCCCTGGTAACAACACACACACACACACACACACACACACACACACACACACACACACACACACACACACACACACACACACACACACACACACACACACACACACACACACACACACACACACACACACACACACACACACACACACACACACACACACACACACACACACACACACACACACACACACACACACACACAGATTCTTGTATTTCTGACCTTCTTGAGACCTGAGAAAAATGCCTCCCTCTTTAGGACCAGCCTTTCTAGATATATAAAGAAGTGTATTTACAACATTAATAATATATACTGTACATACTATGCAAATATAAAAAAGGTAAGCTTTTAGTTAATTATTATTATTTATTTTTTTTGTTTGTGATTGGTTTTTAATCTTCATTATTTACTTCAAGTTATTACAGTATGTCTCTATATACATTTTTTTTTTTTTTAAATTGATTTTGGCCAGAGGGGGAGCATTTCAATTTTTTACACACACTTGTTATTTCATATGTTGACCAGACGGGGCGCACGTCACATTTTTACACACACTTGTTATTTCATATGTGGACCAGAGGGGGAGCACTTCAACTTTTTACAGACACTTGTCATTTCATATGTTGACCAGAGGGGGAGCACTTTTAAAAGCGACACACAGTTAATGTGTAAAATCCCTCCTTTTTGGGAGCACCCTCATTTTGACAGATGTCACCACAAATGAGAAATTGTCTATTAGATGCAATGTTATTGAACATTTGTGCAATATTATGATAAAAGTTGGAATTTTACTCAATAACAGTCGCAATTTTACAAGAAAAGCTTGAAATTTTGGCAATGTTTTGAAAAGAGTCGTAATTTTACTCGACAAAAGTCACAATTTTATAAGAAAATTAAAAATGTTGGCAATATTATCCACCCATCCATTTTCTACCGCATGTCCATGACAAAAGTCATAGTTTGACTTACTAAAAAAAAATTCACTATTTTACAAGGACAACAAAAAAAACAACATTGTGATAAAAGTCTGAATTTTATATGACCAATGTCACCATTTTGCATTTAAAAAGTAATCATTTTACGTAAAAAAAGTAATCATTTTACGAGAAAATATTACAATGTTACAGAAACAGAAAGAAAATTAAAAATTGTTCCCAATTTATAAGAAAAAGTTGACACACTGTGAGAAAAATACTGCTTTTAGTTCAATGATTAAAAAAATAATAAAGTAATCTTCATTATTTACCTCAGGTTATTATAGTATCTCTCGCTCTCTCTCTCTCTCTCATATATATATATATATATATATATATATATATATATATATATATATATATATATATATATATATATATATATATATATATATATATATATACACTACCGTTCAAAAGTTTGGGGTCACCCAAACAATTTAGTGGAATAGCCTTCATTTCTAAGAACAAGAATAGACTGTCTAGTTTCAGATGAAAGTTCTCTTTTTCTGGCCATTTTGAGCGTTTAATTGACCCCACAAATGTGATGCTCCAGAAACTCAATCTGCTCAAAGGAAGGTCAGTTTTGTAGCTTCTGTAAGGAGCTAAAGTGTTTTCAGATGTGTGAACATGATTGCACAAGGGTTTTCTAATCATCAATTAGCCTTCTGAGCCAATGAGCAAACACATTGTACCATTAGAACACTGGAGTGATAGTTGCTGGAAATGGGCCTCTGTAGATATTGCGCCAAAAAGCAGACATTTGCAGCTAGAATAGTCATTTACCACATTAGCAATGTATAGAGTGTATTTCTTTCAAGTTAAGACTAGTTTAAAGTTATCTTCATTGAAAAGTACAGTGCTTTTCCTTCAAAAATAAGGACATTTACATGTGACCCCAAACTTTTGAACGGTAGTGTATACATATATTATTATTATATATATATATTTTAAATTAATTTTGGCCAAAGCGGGCACATTTCAATTTCCTACACACACTTGTTATTTCATATGTTGACCAGAGGGGGAGCACTTTTAAAAGCGACACACAGTCAATGTGAACAATCCCTCCTTTTTGGGAGCACCCTCATGTTGACAGATGTCACCACAAATGAGACATTGTCTATTAGATGCAATGTTATTGATTTATGTCATCACTTGTTCACACCTCCTCATATGGAAGATACTTTTCCTTCTTCATGTCTCAAGAAGGGCAGAAATACAAAAACGAACACACACACACACACACACTGAATGATAAGGAAAATGTCCTACTGTGTGCAGTGCTGACGGTGCAGCTGGCAGTGCCCATCATCATGGGCACCAACATCGGCACCTCGGTCACCAACACGCTGGTTGCCATGACGCAGGCCGGGGACCGCAGCGTCTTCCGCAGGTAAGCGCGAGGCCACTGTTTATTGCGGCGGCAAGCAGACACGGTCGTTCCTATCTTGCTGGCAATGTACTGTGTACTGTGGCTACCAACAGAGAGGTCAAAGTTCAGCTGTTATCTGTGACAGGGCCTTCGCGGGCGCCACGGTGCACGACTTCTTCAACTGGCTGTCGGTGCTGGTGCTGCTGCCCCTGGAGGTGGCCACCGGGTACTTGTACGAGGTCACCAAGATCATCATCGACTCCTTCCAAATCCAGAGCGGCGAGCCCCCCGAGCTGTTGAACGTCATCACGGACCCCCTCACAGACGCCATCATTGAGGTACAAGTCGACGCCCAGAGGAACCTGGAATATTACAATCTCTTTTAGACAACCTCAAGTATTCCCAGCTCTCGTTACAACATCCCAGCAGGCACGAGACATTGAAACTACGTTGAGAAGTCATTGAATTACGTCCTGATGTTGAGTAACTCAAACATAACGTTGAAACAACGTGCTTTTTGGCGACGTTTAAACAATGTCAGGTTGTGACGTTGATTTGACATTGAAATTTGGTCAATTCCTAACCAATATTCTACAATTAAACGTTGAAACAACATGCTTTTTGACAACATTTAAACAATGTCAGGTTGTGACGTTGATTTGACCTAGAAATTTGGTCAATTCCTAACCAATATTCTACAATTAAACATTGAAACAACATGCTTTTTGACAACCTATCTTCAATGTCAGGTTGTGACGTTCATTTGACATTGAAATTGGTCAATTCCTAACCAATATTCTACAATTAAACGTTGAAACAACATGCTTTTTGACAACATTTAAACAATGTCAGGTTGTGACGTTGATTTGACCTAGAAATTTGATCATTTCCCAACCAATATTCTACAATTAAACGTTGAAACAACATGCTTTTTGACAACAATTAAACAATGTCAGGTTGTGACGTTGATTTGACCTAGAAATTTGGTCAATTCCTAACCAATATTCTACAATCAAACGTTGAAACAACATGCTTTTTGACAACATTTAAACAATGTCAGGTTGTGACGTTGATTTGACCTAGAAATTTGGTCAATTCCTAACCAATATTCTACAATTAAACGTTGAAACAACATGCTTTTTGACAACATTTAAACAATGTCAGGTTGTGACGTTGATTTGACCTAGAAATTTGGTCAATTCCTAACCAATATTCTACAATTAAACATTGAAACAACATGCTTTTTGGCAACATTTAAACAATGTCAGGTTGTGACGTTGATTTGACATTGAAATGTGGTCATTTCCCAACCAACAACGTGCGTCCAACGTTAAGACATCAACGTTGTCTCAATCTACAAATTCAACAATTTTGCAACGTTGATTCAAAGTCACTTTTAAAGGACATGTACGTATAATCAACGTTGTATCAATGTCTTGGGGTTAGCGGGGGGGTGTATATTGTAGTGTCCCGGAAGAGTTAGTGCTGCAAGGGGTTCTGGGTATTCGTTCTGTTGTGTTTATGTTGTGTTACGGTGCGGATGTTCTCCCGAAATGTGTTTGTCATTCTTGTTTGGTGTGGGTTCACAGTGTGGCGCATATATGTAACAGTGTTAAACTTGTTTATACGGCCACCCTCAGTGTGACCTGTATGGCTGTTGACCAAAAATGCCTTGCATTCACTTGTGTGTGTGAAAAGCCGTAGATATTATGTGAGTGGGCCGGCACGCAAAGGCAGTGCCTTTAAGGTTTGTTGGCACTCTGTACTTCTCAACTACGTCCGTGTACACAGCGGCGTTTTAAAGAGTCATACATTTTACTTTTTGAAACCGATACCGATAGTTTTGAGACCGATACCGATAATTTCCGATATTATATTTTAAAGCATTTATCGGCCGATAGTATCGGCAGTCTGATATTATCAGACATCTCTAATGAGGTTACAATTGTTGAACATTCTTGGCTAGCAGGTTATAGTTAGCGATGTGCATCATTTTATATGTTTGCAAATGCAACCAAATCACTGAATTATAATTTTTTTGATCCAATATATATATATATATATATATATATATATATATATATATGTATATATATATGTGTATATATATATATACAGTATGTGTATATATATATGTATATGTGTGTATATATACTGTATCTATGTATATACACACACACACACACACACATATGTATAGATATATACATACATATATGTGTGTATATAAATACATACATATATACACATACATACGTACAGTATATACATACAAACACACATATATACATATATATATATATATATATACATACATATATATATATATATATACACACATATATATATACACTACCGTGTGGAATAGCCTTCATTTCTAAGAACAAGAATAGACTGTGGAGTTTCAGATGAAAGTTCTCTTTTTCTGGCCATTTTGAGCGTTTAATTGACCCCACAAATGTGATGCTCCAGAAACTCAATCTGCTCAAAGGAAGATCAGTTTTGTAGCTTCTGTAACGAGCTAAACTGTTTTCAGACGTGTGAACATCTAATCTAATCATCAATTAGCCTTCTGAGCCAATGAGCAAACACATTGTACCATTAGAACACTGGAGTGATAGTTGCTGGAAATGGGCCTCTATACACCTATGTAGATATTGCACCAAAAAGCAGACATTTGCAGCTAGAATAGTCATTTACCACATTAGCAATGTATAGAGTGTATTTCTTTCAAGTTAAGACTAGTTTAAAGTTATCTTCATTGAAAAGTACAGTGCTTTTCCTTCAAAATAAGGACATTTACATGTGACCCCAAACTTTTGAACGGTAGTGTATATATATATATATATATATATGTGTATATATATATATGTGTGTGTATATGTGTATATGTATGTATATACAGTATATAGTCACTTTACATGTCGCTGGCTAAATGTTTTAGGCCCCCGAAGTCAAAGGTTTTGACACCCCTGGTGTATACCCTGTGGGATACATTGTGGGGGTCACTTATCCTGCATATGTTTCTGTAGAAACAAAACTCACTCCTGCATGTAATTGTTGTGTTTTGCAGCTGGACAAGTCTGTCTTAAGTGAAATAGCCACCGGGGACCCGGCAGCGCGGAACAAGAGTCTGATCAAGAAGTGGTGCCAGACCTTCACCAACATGGTAGAGCACACCACACACACACACACCACACACACACACACACACACACACACCACCACACACACACACACACACACACACACACACACACACACACACACACACACACACACACACACACACACACACACACACACACACACACACACACACACACACACACACACACACACACACGCGCGCACACGTGATCGTCGCAGCCTCCTAAAAGGTATGGCTGACTTTCAGAGCACAGTCAACGTGACCGTCCCCGGGCCTGACAACTGCACCTCCCAGTCCGCCTGCTGGTCCGAGGGCAACATGACCGTCACGCTGAAGAACATCTCCAGGACGTACGGCGTCAAGAAGTGTGAGCGAGTCGGCACAAAGGTGTTGCCGTGTCATTTCTTGTCCTGCTTGACGTGCCCGCCCGTCGCCAGGTGAGCACCTGTTTGTGGACGTGCAGCTGTCCGACCTGGCGGTGGGTCTGATCCTTCTGGCGCTTTCTCTGCTGGTGCTCTGCTCCTGCCTGCTGCTCATCGTCAAGCTGCTCAACTCCATGCTCAAGGGTCAAGTGGCGTCAATCATCAAGAAGATCCTCAACACAAGTGTGTGCGGACGCAAAGATGGCCGACGCACTCGCTCTTTGGAACTAAGTGTGTGTGTGTTTACAGATTTCCCCTTCCCGTTTGGGTGGGTCACAGGTTACATCGCCATCTTAGTCGGAGCCGGAATGACATTCATCGTGCAGAGCAGCTCGGTTTTTACCTCCGCTATCACTCCACTTGTTGGTGAGAATTCATCCCTTCATCCACATACATTATTAATTATATATCACTAATTATATCTCCATTATATTCACATACATACTGTGGAACCTCCATTCATCAACCTCCTCTAAATGTTATAATGAAGGCAACACATGATGTAAGTGTCTATATTAGCCTACTATCAAAATGACTGTAAAAGTCTTAAATAAGTGTTATGATGAAGACAACACATGATGTAAGTGTCTATATTAGCCTACTATCAAAATGACTGTAAAAGTCTTAAATAAGTGTTATGATGAAGGCAACACATGATGTAAGTGTCTATATTAGCCTACTATCAAAATACCTTTAAAAGTCTTATATAAGTGTTATAATGAAGGCAACACATGATGTGTCTATATTAGCTATATTAGCCTACTATCAAAATGACTTTAAAAGTCTTATATAAGTGTTATAATGAAGACAACACATGATGTAAGTGTCTATATTAGCTATATTAGCCTACTATCAAAATGACTTTAAAAGTCTTATATAAGTGTTATAATGAAGACAACACATGATGTAAGTGTCTATATTAGCTATATTAGCCTACTATCAAAATGACTATAAAAGTCTTATATAAGTGTTATAATGAAGACAACACATGATGTAAGTGTCTATATTAGCCTACTATCAAAATGACTTTAAAAGTCTTATATAAGTGTTATAATGAAGACAACACATGATGTAAGTGTCTATATTAGCTATATTAGCCTACTATCAAAATGACTTTAAAAGTCTTATATAAGTGTTATAATGAAGGCAACACATGATGTAAGTGTCTATATTAGCTATATTAGCCTACTATCAAAATGACTTTAAAAGTCTTATATAAGTGTTATAATGAAGACAACACATGATGTAAGTGTCTATATTAGCTATATTAGCCTACTATCAAAATGACTTTAAAAGTCTTATATAAGTGTTATAATGAAGACAACACATGATGTAAGTGTCTATATTAGCCTACTATCAAAATGACTTTAAAAGTCTTATATAAGTGTTATAATGAAAACAACACATGATGTAAGTGTCTATATTAGCTATATTAGCCTACTATCAAAATGACTTTAAAAGCCTTATATAAGTGTTATAATTAAGACAACACATGATGTAAGTGTCTATATTAGCTATATTAGCCTACTATCAAAATGACTTTAAAAGTCTTATATAAGTGTTATAATGAAGACAACACATGATGTAAGTGTCTATATTAGCTATATTAGCCTACTATCAAAAATACTTTAAAAGTCTTATATAAGTGTTGTAATGAAGACAACACATGATGTAAGTGTCTATATTAGCCTACTATCAAAATGACTTTAAAATATGCAAAAAAACAAATGCATATAAAGTAAAAATAAAAAAATTATATATATATATATATATACACACATATATATATATACATATATATATATATATGTGTGTGTGTGTCTATATATGTACATATGTGCGTTAAATTTAATATGTATATATATATATATATATATATATATATATATATATATATATATATATATATATATATATATATATATAATGAATATAATTGTATATTATGAGTATGTGAAAGTGTGACTCCTACATTGTTTACTTCCGTGACAACCTCCTTAAAGTTTTGTAATCAATCAGAAATACCGAGCAGCTAAAATGTGCCAAACAAGAGTGTATTTCCCATCATGCATTGCGTGGGATTTAAATGGGTGTCATTTTGAATGTTGTGTTGTGCGTGGACATTTTCATTTGCTTAATACCCACAAAGTTTAGTGAGCGGGTTGTGTTACGTGTGACCGTGTGCGTTGGCTTTCTGTGTTGGTTGTTTTGCGCCACGAGTGGGGTAAGTTTGTTCGGATTGGGTCGTGCATAAAAGTGGTCGTTACGCTGAATGACTTGCGTTGTCCACAAGATGGGGGCCCAAAATTGCAAGCGGTTGTACTGTCAGACATGTGAAGCGAAGACGGAGTCACCCCGTGGGTTCGATTCCCTAAGCCACAGTTTGGCCACGCTGCGGTTTGAGCCGTAGTGACGAGTTCCTCGGATGCAGGCATCGGCGTGATCAGCATCCAGAGGGCCTACCCGCTGTCCCTGGGCTCCAACATCGGCACCACCACCACCGCCATCCTGGCAGCCATGGCCAGCCCGGGAGAAACCCTGGACAACGCCCTGCAGGTCAAAGTTCACCGCCGGCACGCGTTTGGCGATTTGCTTCCGGGCTCCTAACGTGTTTCCTGCAGATCGCTCTGGTGCACTTCCTGTTCAACATCTCCGGCATCATCCTGTGGTACCCCATCCCCTTCACCCGCCTGCCCATCCGCCTGGCCAAGGCCTTGGGCAACATCACCGCCTCCTACCGCTGGTTCGCCGGCGTCTACATCCTGTTCTGCTTCTTCATCCTGCCGCTCCTGGTCTTCAGCCTGTCGCTGGCCGGCTGGCCCGTGCTGGCGGGCGTGGCCTGTCCGCTGCTGGCGCTGCTGCTCGCCGTGCTGCTGGTCAACGTGCTGCAGAAAAGGAAGCCCGGGTGTCTGCCCGCCTGCCTGCGGACCTGGGACTTCCTCCCGCTCTGGGCGCACTCCCTGGAGCCCTGGGACCGGCTGGTGGGCGTGGTCGCCGCCAAATGCTGCTGCTGCTGCAAATGCTGCCAAGCCGACGACGGCGGGGCGCCGGAGCACCCGCGGGCGTACGATAACCCCGCCATGTGTGGCGAGAAAGCGGAAGAAGGCGACGTGAGCGTTCTGAAAATGACCAAACTTTGAGGCTGCGTTGTTGCGCAACGTGTTATTTATGTCCTCTCCACATCCTTTCAAGCAGGGGTGTCCAAACTTTTTCCTCCGAAAAATCAAAACACGCGGCGGCCATTTTGATTGTTTTCATTTTCAAAACCAATACAACATATAGATTTTTTTAAAAAAATCTTTTAGGGCTCGCCTCAATTTTGGCCCCGGGAACCCGAAAGTCATAAAAATGTTAAAAATAATTTCGGTTTTAACACTTACGTCACCATTCTGGAGACCGATGAGCTTTGTCCGCAGGTTTGATGACTTTGGTGACACTAAAAAGACAAACAATACAGTCAATATGTGATGCACATAAACGATGTAATGCTACCTTACAAGGCATGAAGAAGGATATCAAATATCAATTTGTACGACTGACGCCATCTTGAATGACATCGTCGCTAATGAGTAAGACAAAGAACTCTTTTCACAATCACAAATCGTGAGTTTAGCTCGCAATAGTTCGGACAAAAACAAAGTTACAAAGTTCAACTTTCAATACATACCGGCAAAGCAACCTTAAACAAGAAGATATATGCAGTATTTTTTTTCCAAAAAGAACCGCCGTGAAGTACGTGCCGGCACCGGAAGTCTCTCTGCGTGGCCGATGCCACTTCCGGTCAATAAAGTTGGATTCATATTACCCGCCCTGACCACATGATGGCGACATAAACACATGTAACGATGTTCATTAAAAGCCTGACACACTTTAACAAGACTTTACAACTTTTAGTTGCAACAAAACAAATATAAATGTTCTTCTTTTTTAATATTCAACTTCCGGTCGATAAAGTTTGATTCAAAAGACACTTTTAAGAGATGTATTACCTGCCCCTGACCACATGATGGCGACATAAACACATGTAACGATGTTCATTAAAAGCCTGACACACTTTAACAAGACTTTACAACTTTTAGTTGCAACAAAGCAAATATAAATGTTTTTCTTTTTTAATATTCAACTTCCGGTCGATAAAGTTTGATTCAAAAGACACTTTTAAGAGATGTATTATAAATAAATAATAAATAAATAAATTACCGTTAAGAGATGTATTACCTGCCCCTGACCACATGATGGCGACATAAACACATGTAACGATGTTCATTAAAAGCATGACACACTTCAACAAGAATTTACAACTTTTAGTTGCAACAAAACAAATATAAATGTTCTTCTTTTTTAATATTCAACGCTTGAATCTCTAGATTAGTGGTTCTCAAACTTTTTTCACCAAGTGCCACTTAATGATGAAATACAGTATCCTAGTAGGCCTAAGTATTCATTAAAAACAAGCCAGAGTTTTTTTTGTGTGTAACATTACACACAGTTTGAACAGTAACACTGTATTTGAATGTGGGAAAATACAAGTGATACATTATGATATTTAATTATGCGATTCTCTGGTGTACCACTAGATGGAGCCCGCGTACAAACTATGGTACTGGTACCACAGTTTGACAATAACCTCTCTAAATCAACTTCGAGTCAGTCAATATAAAAAGTTATTATTAATAATTATTTGTATGCCCTTTTTGGCAAAACCCATGTTTTATGGCAAAAACACAAAATATGCAGTATTTTCCCCAAAAAATATTGTGAGTGTAAAAATAGCTTAAAATAGGAAAATCATTTATAATTGATTTTATTTGGTTATTTTTAAACAATGACAGTTAAAAGAAATTTATTGGGTGTCCAAAATGGCTGCAATCATTTTTTTATTTTTTTTTACTTTTAACGCTTAAATCTCTAGATCATCTTCCCATCTACGTGTTGACTAAATGTTGTTATTGTTATTTTCATTTTCACTTTTTGTCAAAGAAAACTTTGTTTTTTTATATCACAAAATACTTCAAAGTGGAATATTTGATGTGAAGTCACTTCAATGGGCCAATAATTCATAGCAACATTCATTTTGATGCATTATTATTTTTTTGAACAGTGAGTTTGAAAAATCAGCAATACATTATTTATCATCTATACCTTGATTATACATCTTTAAACGGGTTTTCACTTGTGTTTATTGCATTTTTTTGTCAAAGAAAACTTAGTTGTTTATATGGCAAACACAAAATGTGCAATATTCTCACTTAAAAATACTTCAAAGTGGAATATTTGATTTGATTGGGAACATTTAACAGGTCAATTAATCATAACAACATTAAATTTGATTCAATATTATAGCAATGCCAGCTTTAAGGAAAACATTAGAGTCAACATTTCACCTGTTTGCTCCTTTATTCCACTTTCTTTTACGTTTAAAAACATATTTCAGAATGTGCATTGGCCCCCAGGCCACACTTTGGACACCCCTGATATTTGGATAGAAAATGGACAACATTTGATAACTAATCACAGAGGAGAGTCTCCACAATGACAGACCATATCTACATTAGCAACATTGTCATCAACCTTCATCACTTGGATCTCATAGATTTTGTTCACTGTAAAAAAAAAACCTCAACAATAACACATCATTCTAAGGTGTATCCATCATTTTGTAACGATAACAACCAGTAATTATATTCAAAGAATATATTGTTTGTCAAGAGATGAATGTACATCTAAATAAACTGTTTTAACTGTCGCTGACACACTCATTAGCATTAAAGCTACACACACGCACACACACACACACACACACACACACACACACACACACACACACACACACACGCACACACACACATTTATATAATCATATATTAAAGGTAGGTCTGGGCGATATGGCCTGAAAATAAAATCCCAGACTTTATTCACAAAAAATTGGATTTACGATTTGTTTCCTACTTTGTAAAGAAACCATTGTTAAAACTTGTATTGAATCAAAAACTTGAAATGAGACTGCAGCTTACTCTCAGCACAATTCTGATTTGTATCAAGTTGTTCTTTTTACATATAAATTGCACTTTTTATGGAATCATTTTCAAAGGAATAAATAAAGAGCTATCCTTGAATAAGATACTGGTGTGAATGTAACTTTCATGCAATAAACTATCTCCAACTTTGAGATCAATAAAGTGCAAACTTCTGTCTTGAGTGAAAAATGTAGTAATATACATCCGCCCATTTTCTACCGCTTGTCCCTTATTATACGCTGTATCCTCATAAATAATGAAGTAAAACATTGAGAGGATTAAAGTTTGTAGATCAAGTAAACAACCTTTTTCATTCACACATGTTGGCGACATGGTATCATCATACATGGTATCATCATACATGGTATCATCATACATAGTATCATCATGCATGGTATCATCATACAATGATGTCATCATTCATGTTATCATCATGCATGGTATCATCATACATGACATCATCATGCATGATATCATACATTATTATTATCATACATAGTATCATCATACATGGTATCATCATACATAGTATCATCATGCATGGTATCATCATGCATGGTATCATCATACAAGACATCATCATGCATGATATCATACAGGGTATCGTCATGCATGGAATCATCATGCATGATATCATCATACATGGTCTCATCATGCATGGTATCATCATTCATGGTATCATTATACATGACACCATCATGCATGATATCATACAGGGTATTACCATACATGGTATTGTCATGCATGGTACAACCATACATGGTATCATCATACATAGTATCATCATACATGGTATCATCATGCATGGTATCATCATACATGATATCATCATTCATGTTATCATCATGCATGGTATCATCATACATGACATCATCATGCATTATATCATACATTATTATCATCATACATAGTACCAACATACATAGTATCATCAAACATGGTATCATCATACATAGTATCATCATTCATGGTATCATTATACATGACACCATCATGCATGATATCATACAGGGTATTACCAACATGGTCTCGTCATGCATGGTATCATCATTCATGGTATCATCATGCATGATATTATCATGCATGATATCATACAGGGTATTACCATACATGGTATTGTCATGCATGGTATCATCATGCATGGTATAATCATACATGGTATCGTCATACATGATATCACCATACATGGTCTCGTCATGCATGTATCATCATTCATGGTATCATCATACATGATATCATCATGCATGATATCATCATACATGATATCATCATGCATGATATCATACAGGGTATTATCATACATGGTATTGTCATGCATGGTATCATCATGCATGGTATAAATTACATGTATCATCTTAAATGATATCGTCACACATTACATCATCATGCATGATGTCATACAGGGTATCATCATACATGGTATTGTCATGTATGGTATCAGCATGCATGGTATCATCATGCATGATATAATCATACATAGTATCATCATACATGATATCATCATGCATGTATCATCATACATGACGTCATCATACATGATATCATCATACATGGTATCATCATGCATGGTATCATCATACATGCCATCATAATGCATGATATCATACAGGGCATCATCATACATAGTATTGCCATACATGGTATCATCACGCATGATATAATCATACATGGTATCATCATACATGATATCATCATACATGGTATCATCATACATGATATCATCATACATGGTCTCGTCATGCATGTATCATCATTCATGGTATCATCATACATGATACCATCATGCATGATATCAGACAGGGTATTATCATACACTGTATTGTCATGCATGGTATCATCATGCATGGTATAAATTACATGTATCATCATACATGATATCGTCACACATTACATCATCATGCATGATGTCATACAGGGTATCATCATACATGGTATTGTCATGTATATATCATCATGCATGGTATCATCATGCATGATATAATCATACATAGTATCATCATACATGATATCATCATTCATGGTATCGTCATGCATGGTATCATCATACATGACATCATCATACACGATATCATCATACAAAGTATCATCATGCATGGTATCATCATACATGATATCATACAGGGCATCATCATACATGGTATCGTCACGCATGATATAATCATACATGGTATCATCATATATGATATTATCACACATTATTTCATTATACATGGTACCATAATACATGGTATCATCATACATGGTATCATCATACAATGGTATCATCATGCATGGTATCATACATGCCATCATAATGCATGATATCATACAGAGCATCATCATACATAGCATTGCCATACATGGTATCATCACGCATGATATAATCATACATGATATCATCATACATGGTATCATCATGCATGGTATCGTCATGCATGGTATCATCATACATACCATCATAATGCATGAAATCATACAGGGCATCATCATACATGGTATTGTCATGCATGGTATCATCACGCATAATATAATCATACATGGTATCATCATATATGATATCACACATTTTATCATAATACATGGTATCATCATACATGGTATCATAATACATGGTATCATCATACATGGTATCATCACACATGGTATCATAATACATGGTATCATCATACATGGTATCATCATACATGTATCATAATACATGTATCATCATGCATGGTATCATCATACATGGTATCATCATACATGGTATAATCATAAATGGTATCATCATACATGTATCATAATACATGGTATCATCATACATGGTATCATAACACATGGTATCATCATACATGGTATCATCATAAATGGTATCATCATACATGTATCATAATACATGGTATCATCATACATGGTATCATAATACATGGTATCATCATACATGGTATCATCATACATGGTATCATCATACATGGTATCATCATAAATGGTATCATCATACATGGTCACAATAATACATGGTATCATCATAAATGGTATCATCATACATGGTATCATAATACATGGTAGAGTAGTATTACCTGCACTCTGTCCGCCTCCTAAATGTATTGACATTAAAAAAACAAGTTAAAACATGTCTTCACGTAGATAAATGATAGTAACATGAAGATAAATATTACAACTATAATCTTAACTGTTTGTTTATGTATCTTTAATATAATATTTCCAAAATTTAAATTTTTTTTTTTTAATATTAAGAATATGTTATCATCATTATATTATTATTAGTACAATTGATGACTTGTCACTTAGAGACATTTTATTGTATTTAATTTCATATATTTTTGTTATATTTATCAAACAATTAAATTATTGTTGAATGCCTTCCTGAATTGGAGGAGTTTTTTTTTTTAAAACAAATACATCAGTCTTGAAAATTAACATTAGAATATTACTCATATCAGAAAAAAAACAACTTAAATTGAGACATTTTTGTCCAAGTAGGCAAATAAAGAATATTATTTGTATTTTCTTAATATTGGATCAATATAACATAGTTCCTGTAAGTCATTGATGGTGTAATTGAAGTCCTAAATGGGCCAGGCAGTATTATTAGTCATTGTTGGACATTGCCTGGAAATGTCGTTCCAGCGCTATCATCTTATTAATAGGTGGTAAAAAAAAAAGAACTGGATCAACTTCAGCCTTCTTACTGATATCAGAGTTAATAATTATTTGTGGCGCCTGATGTTAGTCAGGCGTGTATGTGAGAAACACTGACATCTGGTGGCGAGAAAGAGCACAGCAGAGCAAAGTTGGACAAACAAAATAATTTATTTCTTTGAAATCCAGAGGCGACGTGTGGTTACGTCCGCTGCAGTTTGTCCGTGGGCACACATTTCACAGCCCGGAGCTGACCACAGAAGAAGAAATACGGCGCTACAATCGTGACGATACATTGGTAGCACCAGGAAGGGTTAATTTCGACGTCTCTGGGGGTCCTTGGAGAGGTCCTAAAAGCGCTGGCTTGTGCAAAGATCCGCGACCTCCGGCTGGATTGCGACTGAAAGAGAGGCCTGCTTAGAAGGGAGGCGGCCCGTAGTAGGCGGTGTAGGCCGCCACGATGCCCTGGGTCTCGGCCAGCTCGTCGCAGCCCGTGTTCAGCTCGCACACCTCTCTCAGTCTGCGTGGGGACAAGAGGGACACGTCGCGTTACCTCGCTGCTCTTCTGGTCCGGTCGGGAAGGCGTCTCACCTCTCCATCTGGTACAGGGAGAGGACTCCTGAGGCCTGGCGTTTTCTCCTCAGCAAGACCGCAGCCAGGTCCCGCTTCATGATCACGTGGGAGTCTGCGGACCGGAGCAAAGTCCTTGCTGTCTCTGGTACAACCGGTTTGGGAGGAAAAGGTGCGGGCGGTTTACCTTCGGTATTGGCTGACTCGGATGAGGATGACGAGGAGGAGGAGGAGGAGGAGGAGGACGAGGAAGAATCCGATGCGGAGTCTGAGTTGGAGTCTGAATCCGAATCCGAATCAGAGGAGTCTGAGGATGAGTTGGATACTGAGGAGTCGCCGTTGTCTCCGGCATCTGCGGCGTCTCCGAGGTCCTCAGCTACGGCGTTGTCGTCGGCGTGGTCGCCGTCCTGCTCGGCCTGGACTTGGTACTCAACCACTGGTGGGAGGACAGACAAGGCAAAGGGACGAGAAGGAGGTTCCTTCAAGGAGACCTTGGCAGATGTTTCTCACCTCCCGTGGACCAGCAGACCGAGAGCAGAGCGCAGAGGGCGAGGATGACCAGAGTCTTCATGGCGTCTTAGGCGAGATCTTCTCTGTGGGCTCGGGGCGAGACGGTGGATTGTTCTGCTCCTGCCGTCCAGCCGCGAGGTCCGTTATATACTCTTGTCAGCCGGTGAGGGGTCTTCTGATTGGCTCGCTCTTGTCAAGGGGGACGGCCACAGAAACTCCTACACGCTCTTGGCACTCGGTCCGAGAATCCGCTCAGCCCCCAAAAATGTTCTTGGCCTCCTTCTTCTGTGCTGTCTGGTTACATAATCACGTTCCTCCCAGGACGCAGCCATCAATCATTGTTCTGGCTTCTCCTACGTCACTGCCCCGAGTGGCCCGACGAGGTTCCTCAGCCGAGTAAAGAGACCAGGGACTTCAGCTTGCCGTTGATGTTTTTGGACGACACTAAACTGTATCATCAGTCTAGCAGGTTTGGTTAAATAATCATTGTTGAATGAAATGGAATCATCAAACTGTGTCATTTGGGGCACAGGTGTCAAACTCAAGGCCCCGGGGGCCAGATCTGGTCCGACACATGGTTTTATGTGGCCCGCCAAATAACGTGAGTCCACTTCACTTTTCTCACTAAACATGTTTTCATTTGGACGTAAAAATCACATCTAGGCCTACTGCATTTTTTAATTGTTTTATTTTAATAAGATCTGATCATGCAACAAACATTATATTAATGTATATTATTATTATTATATTAACATATAGTCCAAAACTTTTTTTGTCTAAAATAAAATAAAATAAAATAATTTGCATGTTACCCTGGTTCATGATTTCAAAGCAAGTTATCATTGGGTTTAAAATATAAATAATACATGCATAAGCAATTATGTAATCATTAGGGCTGTCAAAAAAAATCTGATTAATCACCATTTTGAAAGTGATTAATCATGATTAATCACAATTTTGAATGTGGATTAATCATGATTAATAGAAATTTTGTATACAGATTATTCATAATTAATCACATGGATTATTCCTGATTAATCACAATTTTGAATGTGGATTAATCATGATTAATCCAAATTTTGAATGCGGATTAGTCATGATTAATCACAATCTTGAATTTGGATTAATCATCATTAATCAGGATTTCAAATGCACATTAATCATCATTAATCACAATTTTGAATTTGGATTAATCATGATTAATCACAGGTAATTACTCGCTTGTATAAATTCAAATAAAAAAACAACAACATTCGGACAGAGATGCAATTTTATTGTCAGAATATCATACAAAATCTTGTAAAAATGTTTTACTTGAATAAACGTAATTTTTCCTTACTAAATGTATTTGTACTTTTTTACATAAAAAATGCACATAGGCCTACTTTAATATTATCTGATGATGCAACAAACATATTGAGATAAAGTGCTCCAAAAAAATTGCTTTACATCCAAATCGAGATTTTGATTTATTCTGATAAATGAATTGATTTATTATATATATATATATATATATGTATATATATATATATATATATATATATATATATATATATATATATATATATATATATATATATATATATATATATATATATATATATATATATATATATTATTACGGCAACTAACGATTAATTTGATGATCGATTAATCTGTCGATTATTACTTCGATTAATCGATTAATAATCGGATAAAAGAGACAAACTATATTTCTATCCTTTCCAGTATTTTATTGAAAAAACACAGCATACTGGCACCATACCTATTTTGATTGTTTCTCAGCTGTTTGTACATGTTGCAGTTTATAAATAAAGGTTTATTTAAAAAAAAAAAAAATTTTTTTTTTTTTTTTTTTTTAAAGCCTCTGCGCATGCGCATAGCATAGATCCAACGAATCAATGACTAAATTAATCGGCAACTATTTTTATAATCGATTTTAATCGATTAGTTGTTGCAGCCCTAATATATATATATATATATATATATATATATATATATATATATATATATGTATATACATACGTATATATATATGTGTGTGTATATATATATATATATATATATATATATATATATATATATATATATATATATATATATATATATATATACATATATATATATATATATGTGTGTATGTATATATATACATGTGTATGTATATACATATACATACACATACACATATATATGTATGTATATATATGCATGTATATATGTAAAAAAAATGTATGTATATATATATATATATATATATATATATATATATATATATATATATATATATATATATATATATATATATATATATATATATATATATATATATATATATATATATATATATATATATATGTGTGTGTGTGTGTGTGTGTGTGTGTGTGTGTGTGTGCATATACACATTAATAACATTGGGTGCCAGTTCTATGATTAACTACATTCCTCCATACCATAGATAAAAAGTAGGGATGTCTAATAATGGCTTTTTGCCGATATCCGATATTCCGATATTGTCCAACTCTTAATTACCGATACCAATATCAACCGATACCGATATATACAGTCGTGGAATTAACACATTATTACGCCTAATTTGGACAACCAGGTATGGTGAAGATAAGACAGCAGCTTTATTATTGTCCATTCTTTAACATGTACAAGACACATAAGAACTGAAATTACATTTTGGGCACAGTCCCACTAAGAGCAGACATACGATACAGGGGGACAAGACGGGACCGCCAACGGATCAGCCACTTACGGCGCTCCTTAAAAAAGGTGGGAAAAAGGTGACATTGGGAAAGGGGGGAGAGTAAAAAAACTATCAGTCTAAGGCTGGACCCTCAGGAGGGGTCCAGACTGAGTCCGAGGAAAAAACCTCACATAGCATGGCACACATAAACATGGTACATGTAATCACAACTACTCGCACAGAGGGGGGGGATTTGGGGCCCTGGAGGCCGGCTGCCGCTATAAAGCACTACTCAGCCCCCACAACCCCGGAGGAATTAAGCAGTGGTGAAGGCGTTGATTTGGGGAGGGGCGGGTGCGTGCGTGCATGTATGCCCAATTAACTTGGGTGAGATGTTGAAATGTTTTTGTGGACTGGGGCTGATCTCAAAAGTTCGACACCAGGTGCTTGTTGAAAAAAAGGAAGGTCAAAAGCGTCCATCTTTGAGGAGTCCTCGGGGGAGTTCTTCAGAACGGCCTGTTCCTGATAGCATCAAGGCCATACGAGGGAGTCAAATCGTAGATTCAGATGTTTTTCTTCGAGCAGTCCAAACAATGACTTGCCTGCTCTGTGTCCGTGTGCTGGCTCTCTCAATTCCAATTTAATTATTCTTTCTTGGCAAACTTCATCCAAAATGATATCCATTTTGCGATGCAAATCAGAAATCGCTCCAGTCTGTGTTCCAACAGCCCGACCCAATCCTTCCATTGCGTTGAACAGCCTTTGGGCCCCCTGAGTGGCTGCCATCGTCTTACCAATTTGACGACACACCAGAACAATGCCCAGCGATCACGGTTTCAAATAGGTAGATGTCTTCCACGTCCTCGATGGAACGGACTGAGAGACACATGAGTCTCCATTTATCCCAGGAATCTCTCACGTTATTACTATTAGTGGACGCACAACCATGTGTGCTTACGGACTGTATCCCTTGCAGACTGTATTGATATATATTGATATATAATGTAGGAAGGGAGGTTTTTTGGGTTGGTGTACTAATTGTAAGTGTATCTTGTGTTTTTTATGTTGATTTAATAAATAAAAATAAAAAAAATATATAAATAAAAAAAAACGATACTGATAATAAAAAAAACGATACCGATAATTTCCGATATTACATTTTAAAGCATTTATCGGCCGATAATATCGGCCGGCCGATATTATCGGACATCTCTAGTTATTACTATTAGTGGACCAGCAGCACGCACAACCATGTGTGCTTACGGACTGTATCCCTTGCAGACTGTATTGATATATATTGATATATAATGTAGGAAGGGAGGTTTTTTGGGTTGGTGTACTAATTGTAAGTGTATCTTGTGTTTTTTATGTTGATTTAATAAAAAACTAACAAAAAAAAACACAGATACTGATAATAAAAAAAAAACGATACCGATAATTTCCGATATTACATTTTAAAGCATTTATCGGCCGATAATATCGGCAGGCCGGAATGATCGGACATCTCTAATAAAAAGCTCTGAGAAATGTTTATGTTACTTAAAAGAAAACTGCTTTTGTTAAATACAATTTTATCCAAACATTTAATAAATTCAAATACAAGAAGTATCCCACACTTGCCCTTTCTGGGATAATGTAAGAAAAAAAATACATTTAAAAACATTTTCTTGAATAAAAAAAAGTAAAATAATATAAAAACAGTTACATAGAAACTAGTAATTAATGAAAATGAGTAAAATGAACTGTTAAAGGTTATTACTAGGGATGTCCGATAATGGCTTTTTGCCGATATCCGATATTCCGATATTGTCCAACTCTTTAATTACCGATACCGATATTAACCGATACCGATACTGATATATACAGTTGTGGAATTAACACATTATTATGCCTAATTTGGACAACCAGGTATGGTGAAGATAAGGTCCTTTTTTTTAAAAAAATTAATAAAATAAAATAAGATAAATCAATTAAAAACATTTTCTTGAATAAAAATAACGTAAAACAATATAAAATCAGTTACATAGGAACTAGTAATTAATGAAAATTAGTAAAATTAACTGTTAAAGGTTAGTACTATTAGTGGAGCAGCAGCACGCACAATCATGTGTGCTTACGGACTGTATCCCTTGCAGACTGTATTGATATATATTGATATATAATGTAGGAACCACAATATTAATAACAGAAGGAAACAACCCTTTTGTGTGAATGAGTGTGAATGGGGGAGGGAGGTTTTTTGGGTTGGTGCACTAATTGTAAGTGTATCTTGTGTTTTTTATGTTGATTTAATAAAAAAAAACAAAAAACAAAAAAAACCGATACCGATAATAAAAAAAACGATACAGATAATTTCCGATATTACATTTTAAAGCATTTATCGGCCGATATTATCAGACATCTCTAGTTATTACTATTAGTGGACCAGCAGCATGCACAACCATGTGTGCTTACGGACTGTATCCCTTGCAGACTGTATTGATATATATTGATATATAATGTAGGAAGGGCGGTTTTTTGGGTTGGTGTACTAATTGTAAGTGTATCTTGTGTTTTTTATGTTGATTTAATAAAAAACAAACAAAAAAAACACCGATACTGATAATAAAAAAAAAACGATACCGATAATTTCCGATATTACATTTTAAAGCATTTATCGGCCGATAATATCGGCAGGCCGAAATTATCGGACATCTCTAATAAAAAGCTCTGAGAAATGTTTATATTACTTAAAAGAAAACTGCTTTTGTTAAATACAATTCTATCCAAACATTTAATAAATTCAAATACAAGAAGTATCCCACACTTGCCCTTTCTGGGATAATGTAAGAAAAAAAATACATTTAAAAACATTTTCTTGAATAAAAGAAAGTAAAACAATATAAAAACAGTTACATAGAAACTAGTAATTAATGAAAATTAGTAAAATGAACTGTTAAAGGTTATTACTAGGGATGTCCGATAATGGCTTTTTGCCGATATCCGATATTCCGATATTGTCCAACTCTTTAATTACCGATACCGATATTAACCGATACCGATACTGATATATACAGTTGTGGAATTAACACATTATTATGCCTAATTTGGACAACCAGGTATGGTGAAGATAAGGTCCTTTTTTTTAAAAAAATTAATAAAATAAAATAAGATAAATCAATTAAAAACATTTTCTTGAATAAAAAAGAAAGTAAAACAATATAAAATCAGTTACATAGAAACTAGTAATGAATGAAAATTAGTACAATTAACTGTTAAAGGTTAGTACTATTAGTGGAGCAGCAGCACGCACAATCATGTGTGCTTACGGACTGTATCCCTTGCAGACTGTATTGATATATATTGATATATAATGTAGGAACCACAATATTAATAACAGAAGGAAACAACCCTTTTGTGTGAATGAGTGTGAATGGGTGAGGGAGGTTTTTTGGGTTGGTGCACTAATTGTAAGTGTATCTTGTGCTTTTTATGTTGATTTAATAAAAAAAACAACAAAAAAAACGATACCGATAATAAAAAAAACGATACCGATAATTTACGATATTACATTTTAAAGCATTTATCGGCCGATAATATCGGATATTATCGGACATCTCTAGTTATTACTATTAGTGGACCAGCAGCACGCACAACCATGTGTGCTTACGGACTGTATCCCTTGCAGACTGTATTGATATATATTGATATATAATGTAGGAAGGGAGGTTTTTTGGGTTGGTGTACTAATTGTAAGTGTATCTTGTGTTTTTTATGTTGATTTAATAAAAAACTAACAAAAAAAAACACAGATACTGATAATTTAAAAAAAACGATACAGATAATTTCCGATATTACATTTTAAAGCATTTATCGGCCGATAATATCGGATATTATCGGACATCTCTAGTTATTACTATTAGTGGACCAGCAGCACGCACAACCATGTGTGCTTACGGACTGTATCCCTTGCAGACTGTATTGATATATATTGATATGTAATGTAGGAAGGGAGGTTTTTTGGGTTGGTGCACTAATTGTAAGTGTATCTTGTGTTTTTTATGTTGATTTAATAAAAAAAATAAAATAAAAAAACCCGATACCGATAATAAAAAAAACGATACCGATAATTTCCGATATTACATTTTAAAGCATTTATCGGCCGATAATATATATATTGATATATAATGTAGGAAGGGAGGTTTTTTGGGTTGGTGTACTAATTGTAAGTGTATCTTGTGTTTTTTATGTTGATTTAATAAAAAACAAACAAAAAAAACACAGATACTGATAATAAAAAAAAAACGATACCGATAATTTCCGATATAATTAAAAAAAAACGATACCGATAATTTCCGATATTACATTTTAAAGCATTTATCGGCCGATAATATCGGCAGGCCGAAATTATCGGACATCTCTAATAAAAAGCTCTGAGAAATGTTTATATTACTTAAAAGAAAACTGCTTTTGTTAAATACAATTTTATCCAAACATTTAATAAATTCTAATACAAGAAGTATCCCACACTTGCCCTTTCTGAGATAATGTAAGAAAAAAAATACATTTAAAAACATTTTCTTGAATAAAAAAGAAAGTAAAACAATATAAAAACAGTTACATAGAAACTAGTAATTAATGAAAATGAGTAAAATGAACTGTTAAAGGTTATTACTAGGGATGTCCGATAATGGCTTTTTGCCGATATCCGATATTCCGATATTGTCCAACTCTTTAATTACCGATACCGATATTAACCGATACCGATACTGATATATACAGTTGTGGAATTAACACATTATTATGCCTAATTTGGACAACCAGGTATGGTGAAGATAAGGTCATTTTTTTTAAAAATTAATAAAATAAAATAAGATAAATCAATTAAAAACATTTTCTTGAATAAAAAAGAAAGTAAAACAATATAAAATCAGTTACATAGAAACTAGTAATTAATGAAAATTAGTAAAATTAACTGTTAAAGGTTAGTACTATTAGTGGACCAGCAGCACGCACAATCATGTGTGCTTACGGACTGTATCCCTTGCAGACTGTATTGATATATATTGATATATAATGTAAGAACCACAATATTAATAACAGAAAGAAACAACCCTTTTGTGTGAATGAGTGTGAATGGGTGAGGGAGGTTTTTTGGGTTGGTGCACTAATTGTAAGTGTATCTTGTGTTTTTTATGTTGATTTAATATAAAAACAAAAAAAACCCAAAAAAAAACGATACCGATAATAAAAAAAACGATACCGATAATTTCCGATATTACATTTTAAAGCACTTATCGGCCGATAATATCGGCCGGCCGATATTATCAGACATCTCTAGTTATTACTATTAGTGGACCAGCAGCACGCACAACCATGTGTGCTTACGGACTGTATCCCTTGCAGACTGTATTGATATATATTGATATAAAATGTAGGAAGGGAGGTTTTTTGGGTTGGTGTACTAATTGTAAGTGTATCTTGTGTTTTTTATGTTGATTTAATAAAAAAACAACAACAAAAAAAACGATACCGATAATTAAAAAAAACGATACCGACAATTTCCGATATTACATTTTAAAGCATTTATCGGCCGATAATATCGGCCGGCCGATATTATCAGACATCTCTAGTTATTACTATTAGTGGACCAGCAGCACGCACAACCATGTGTGCTTACGGACTGTATCCCTTGCAGACTGTATTGATATATATTGATATATAATGTAGGAAGGGAGGTTTTTTGGGTTGGTGTACTAATTTTAAGTGTATCTTGTGTTTTTTATGTTGATTTAATAAAAAAAAAAAAAAAACGATACCGATAATAAAAAAAACGATACCGATAATTTCCGATATTACATTTTAAAGCATTTATCGGCCGATAATATCGGCCGGCCGATATTATCAGACATCTCTAGTTATTACTATTAGTGGACCAGCAGCACGCACAACCATGTGTGCTTACGGACTGTATCCCTTGCAGACTGTATTGATATATATTGATATATAATGTAGGAAGGGTTTTTGGGTTGGTGCACTAATTGTAAGTGTATCTTGTGTTTTTTATGTTGATTTAATAAATAAAAAAATAAAAAATAAATACATTTAAAAAAAACGATACCGATAATAAAAAAAACGATACCGATAATTTCCGATATTACATTTTAAAGCATTTATCGGCCCATCTCTAGTTATTTTAATAAAAAGCTCTGAGAAATGTTTATGTTACTTAAAAGAAAACTGCTTTTGTTAAATACAATTTTATCCAAACATTTAATAAATTCAAATACAAGAAGTATCCCACACTTGCCCTTTCTGGGATAATGTAAGAAAATAAAAATACCCAAAAATTAATCGATTAAGAATCGATTACAAATATTTAGTTTACACTCCTAACCTAGTGGTACTTTGGCTGAGTGTGTTCTCAGTGCTGCTGGAGTGCCAAGTGCAAGCTATCAAAACAACCCATGACTGGATTGGTTCTGTGTAGCGGATTCTGTACCCGTCCCTGAATGTGAGTCACCTGCAGAAGTCTTCAGTCCATAAAAGTCCTGTTGCAGCACTTCTGTATTTTAGTGGAGCCCCCGCAGCTTGAAGGTTGCCAGCTGTGCCCTCGCTATCGTCTCACCCCCCCCAACACAAACCCCAAAGTGCGCCGCGAGTGGCACACAAGCTACTAATCAAGTGACACGGAGCACGCTCATTACGCCGCAGGGCTTAGTTAGCCGGAGCGTCCCGCCACAGCCGCCGCTATTCAGGGAGCGCAATCTGGCACTTGGCAACCCAAAGCAAACACGCGCCGGCCGAGGCTGCACGGGTTCATGCAAACATATATCACAATAGGAATGTTGGCTATGTTTATTGTTTGCCAGCTGGGGATGTGACGTGCGGGTCAAGTGTGGATGTATCTGAAGTAAATACTGCTTATAGAAGTACATTTCATGTACTGTATGCCTTTGATGGAGCAATACACATACCAACAGAAATAGCACTATTGATAATAAATAATAATAATAATGACCTCTATTATCAACAATACAATTGTTTCAAATGCAACAATACATATATGCAATGATAACTTGAAATACAAAAGAAAGCAGATAAATGGAGGAGAAGAAAGAGAAGCCAACTATATTAACCTTGTAGATTGTTATAGTGTTATATACAGTGAATGTGCGCCTGGATACATGTACTGTATGTATTGCATTTGTGTATGTATGCACGAGCCTATGTACCTATGTGTGCATGAATAAATGTACATATGTATGTATATATGTACGAATAATGGTGTGTACGTGTGTTAGTATGTACAATATGTTGGTCTCCCAGTGTGTGCGGGAGCCAAAGTACGGCCCCCGCCACCGACCCGAAATACCAGGTGCGGTGCCCAGGGAACAAGGGACCACCAGCCCGCCACAGGAGCCCCAGAGTTGGGCCCACTGTGCCTCCGGGCAGGCCAGACAGAGGACAAGGCACGGGAGAAGCCGGAGACAGCCAGCCCCCCCAGCCAGAAAGAGACATACCCTATGCAACAACCAAAGCCTGCAGGGACCCCAACGAGGAAGGGGAAAAAGGAAAGAAGGAGATCACAGATACGCCGACAAGCAAGGCACACAAGCAGCTGGCCGCCGTGCAACACCGCAGAAGACCACGCAACCCACCGAGGTGTCACGATAGACCCGGGGACGAGACCCAGCAGGCCCCAACCACGACGGGCATCTGAGAGGTAGTGGGCGGCGGGACCTAGGGGCCCCAGACACGCAGCAGCAGCCGGAGATGTTGACACCTGCGGGGCAAGCAGGCCCAGAGAGTGCCCCCCCAAAATATATAGTATATATATTTCAGTGTTTCCCACACATTCATTTATTTGTGGCGGCCCGCCACGAAAGAATTAAGGCCGCCACAAATAGATTATTATTATTTATTTATTTATTTTTAATTGTGTGTTGTTGTTTTTTTGTCCTGTCCAGCTTCTCAGGCAAATCATATAGTTGATGTAGATGCCCATATAGGCTGTTCAGATTTACTTTACAAAAGAGAAGTGTAGGATCAAGATTTTTGGAGCTCTTTGTTCAGTGGATCAGATGTTTGATGAAGCTTTGTGTCTATCTACCACCACTACTGTTTTCTGTTTATTTGTTACTGACTGTGGCAGGACACCTCTGCCTCTGTTTCACTTTATGTTGCTGGTAAATAATATGGTTGTAGTAGTAGGCCAAAGTTAAATGAT
>NC_084748.1:48713016-48773016 GCF_033978785.1 Entelurus aequoreus | reverse complement strand
ATGTGGGCCGCTATGCCATCTTATGTAGTGCACCATCTCATTTTAATGTGGCCCATTTCATTATTTTAATGTGGCATGCCAAATAATTATAAAGAGGGCCGCTACGCCATCTTATGTAGTGCACCTTATCATTTTAAGGTGGCCCATTTCATTATTTTAAAGTGGCATGCCAAATAATTATAATGTGGGCCGCTACGCCATCTTATGTAGTGCACCATATCATTTTAACGTGGCCCATTTCATTATTTTAATGTGCCATGCCAAATAATTATAATGTGGGCCGCTATGCCATCTTATGTAGTGCACCATCTCATTTTAATGTGGCCCATTTCATTATTTTAATGTGGCATGCCAAATAATTATAAAGAGGGCTACAACGCCATCTTATGTAGTGCGCCATATCATTTTATTGTGGACCTTCACTTAATTTTAAGGTGGCCTGATCTTTCATTTTTATGTAGCACGCTACATACATCTAACGTGGCCCGTCACATCCCTTTATGTGGTCCGCCACATCAATATAATGTGGTCTGCCAATTAATTTTAAAGTGGCCCTTGACTTCTTTTTATCGTAGTCTTTCATGTCACTTTACTGTGGTCCACTAAGTCATTTATGTAGACAGGCCACATTTTTCATAAGTAATCATTTTACGTGGCCGACCAAATCATTTATGTGGCCTGCCACATCACTTTATCGGGGACCGCCACCTCATTTGTAGTTTTTTGCGTGGCAGGGTCCCTGTTACCCTCCTCAAAGTGGCTAAGTGCCACTAAGAGCGACACAGACCCCCTCAGGCCATGACAGAGGTGTCATTCAACTCGTTGTAAGTCCATGTATCGTCCCAAAAGTTATGAAAATATTTGATGAAGGTTGAAAAGTGACTTAGTGCCGCTTTAAACGCACATAAAACGTGTGAATATGACGTATTGTAGCCAAAGACTGGAGTCCCCGGCAGGTGGATGGTATATAGAAGTGTTTATTACCCATAGAACAGAAGAAGTCTGGAGCTAAAGTCATAAAGAAGTTTTTTAAGCGTAAAAATTACAACTAAAGTGGTGAAACCGTATTTTCATTTGGACTTTAAGTTTAGTTTAGGCATATTTATGAACAATGTTAATAAATAAGTTATTATTTGTTGTAAGTTGACCTTCTAAATATTTCAATGTTAATAAGGCTACAATGTTACCGAATGCAGCTGAGATAGGCTCCAGCAAGCCCGCGACCCCGAACGGGACAAGCGGTAGAAAATGGATGGATGGATGTTACGCGGAGGTGTATTTATAACAATTTTACAGACAAATGATTCTATTTGATAAGCACTGAGCTGAAGTCATAAAGAAGTTTTTACAGCGCAAAAATCATAATTTTTTAAATGTTTTTATTTAATTTTATTTTTCCACCATCAAATGGTTTAAGTCATTCGAAAAAAAATGTATATTTTAAATAAGGATTTAAAAAAAAAAAATTCAGGCAAATTTATGAACAATGTTAATAAATAAGTTATTATTTGTTGTAAGTTGACCAACTAAATATTTCAATTTTTTTTGTTTTCTTCAATGTTACCGAATGCAGCTGAGATAGGCTCCAGCATGCCCGCGACCCCGTACGGGACAAGCGGTAGAAAGTGGATGGATGGATGTTACGCGGAGGTGTATTTATAACAATTTTACAGACAAATGATTCTATTTGATAAGCACTGAGCTGAAGTCATAAAGAAGTTTTTAATGCGCAAAAATCACAATTTTTTTATTTAATTGTATTTTTCTACCATCAAATGGTTTAAAAGTCATTCTAAAAAAAATTATACTTTAATTAAGGATTTAAAAAAAAAAATTCAGGCAAATTTATGAACAATGTTAATAAATAAGTTATTATTTGTTGTAAGTTGACCTACTAAATATTTCAATTTTTTTTGTTTTCTTCAATGTTACAGAATGCAGCTGAGATAGGCTCCAGCATGCCCGCGACCCCGTACGGGACAAGCGGTAGAAAATGGATGGATGGATGAGCTGAAGTCATAAAGAAGTTTTTAAAGCGCAAAAATCACAATTTTTTTATTTAATTGTATTTTTCCACCATAAAATGGTTTAAAAGTCATTCTAAAAAAAATTATACTTTAAGGATTAAAAAAAAAAAATTCAGGCAAATTTATGAACAATGTTAATAAATAAGTTATTATTTGTTGTAAGTTGACCTACTAAATATTTCAATTTTTTTTGCTCTCTTCAATGTTAATAAGGCTACAATGTTACCGAATGCAGCTGAGATAGGCTCCAGCACGCCCGCCACCCCGTACGGGACAAGCGGTAGAAAATGGATGGATGGATGTTACGCGGAGGTGCATTTATAACAATTTTACAGACAAATGATTCTATTTGATAAGCACTGAGCTGAAGTCATAAAGAAGTTTTTACAGCGCAAAAATCATAATTTTGTAAATGTTTTTATTTAATTGTAATTTTCCACCATCAAATGGTTTAAGTCATTCGAAAAAAAATGTATATTTTAAATAACGATTTAAAAACAAAATTCAGGCAAATTTATGTACAATGTTAATAAATAAGTTATTATTTGTTGTAAGTTGACCTACTAAATATTTCAATTTTTTTTGCTTTCTTCAATGTTACCGAATGCAGCTGAGATAGGCTCCAGCATGCCCGCGACCCCGTACGGGACAAGCGGTAGAAAATGGATGGATGGATGAGCTGAAGTCATAAAGAAGTTTTTAAAGCGCAAAAATCAAAAAATTTTTATTTAATTGTATTTTTCCACCATCAAATGGTTTAAAAGTCATTCTAAAAAAAATTATACTTTAATTAAGGATTTTTTAAAAAAAATTCAGGCAAATTTATGAACAATGTTAATAAAACAGTTATTATTTGTTGTAAGTTGACCTACTAAATATTTAAATTGTTTTTGTTTTCGTCAATGTTAAGGATATAATGTTACCGAATGCAGCTGAGATAGGCTCCAGCACGCCCGCGACCCCGAACGGGACAAGCGGTAGAAAATGGATGGGTGGATGTTACGCGGAGGTGTATTTATAACAATTTTACAGACAAATGATTCTATTTAATAAGCACTGAGCTGAAGTCATAAAGAAGTTTTTAAAGCGCAAAAATCATAATTTTTTAAAATGTTTTTATTTAATTGTAATTTTGCACCATCAAATGGTTTAAGTCATTCGAAAAAAAAGTATATTTTAAATAAGGATTTTAAAAAAAAAATTCAGGCAAATTTATGAACAATGTTAATAAATAAGTTATTATTTGTTGTAAGTTGACCTACTAAATATTTCAATTTTTTTTGTTCTCTTCAATATTAATAAGGCTACAATGTTACCGAATGCAGCTGAGATAGGCGCCAGCATGCCCGCGACCCCGTACGGGACAAGCGGTAGAAAATGGATGGATGGATGAGCTGAAGTCATAAAGAAGTTTTTAAAGCGCAAAAATCTAATTTTTTTTAATTTAATTGTATTTTTCCACCATCAAATGGTTTAAAAGTCATTCTAAAAAAAATTATACTTTAATTAAGGATTAAAAAAAAAAAATTCAGGCAAATTTATGAACAATGTTAATAAATAAGTTATTATTTGTTGTAAGTTGACCTACTAAATATTTCAATTTTTTTTGTTCTCTTCAATATTAATAAGGATACAATGTTACCGAATGCAGCTGAGATAGGCTCCAGCACGCCCGCGACCCCGAACGGGACAAGCGGCAGAAAGTGGATGGATGGATGTTACGCGGAGGTGTATTTATAACAATTTTACAGACAAATGATTCTATTTGATAAGCACTGAGCTGAAGTCATGAAGACGTTTTTACAGCACAAAAATCTTGGAGAAATGATTGTGGCCATTCGCCACAAAACAATATCATAAAAACAGGTTCAGTGAAACTGAGATATTTCCATGTGTCCATTCCAGCTTTTTTTTTTTTTTTTTTATTACTTTGCTTATGGACCGTTTGAGGAAAAAAAAAAAGTTTGACCTCTATAGAAAAGAGCGTCCATGCCAAGTGAAAGTTGTACAAATACATACAGCCTGTAATTAAATATGAGTTACTCGGGGAAAGTGGTCACATTTTTGTCTGAAAAGAGTCAACATGTTTTCAGAAACGTCATTTGTGTACTAGAAAGAAAACGGAGCACTAAAAAATAACAAAATAAAAAAAATGACCTGCATGATTATCCATCTTTAATATTTAAAAAAAAACACAAACAAGACCTGGGTGACCAAGTTTGAATTTGTTTTAGATTTTCCCTCATTTACACCAGATAAAATGATCCAAGTTCAACATGAAAACATTATTTCACTACGAGTTTGATGACTTCTTCACAAAATAGACAAACATTGACTGACAGTTTATTGACGTTTGTCATGTTTAACGAAGGGAGAGAGGACATATTTCATATTATCATTAAAGGGAAGTGCACTTTTTTTGTAATTCTGCCTATCATATTTTTTATCTTTATTACTTCTTGTGTAATTTATTTTTATCCCATATTTGTTTCCACTACGGCACCTTAAGTTGGAGTCCTTAATCTCGTTATATGCAAATATAATGACAATAAAGTCCATTCTATCATTCACAGTCCGTATGTAAGACAAGAACACTCTATGTTTTTCTTTTTTTAGGCATTCTAAAACGTAAATAAACACTAGCAAAAGTCAGCTAACAACGCGGCCATAAAATCCTTTAAAAACATCCAAAAAGTGCCAACGATACATGCCGAGACCTGAATATTTACAATTATTAGTGATATTGTTAATATAGGCGCTAACTTTGACATCCAACTTTGACCCGGAGATGGTGAGAAAGACACGAAAAGACGCTTTTTTTTCAACCCTGTGTGAGGATGATGATGAATTGTTCATGTAAAGAGGAATATATAAACATCCCATCAGTCTTTAGAATAGAATAGAATAGAATAGAATAGAATAGAATAGAAAGTACTTTATTGATCCCTGGGGGAAATTCAGCACCACAGTTTGCTCACAATAGACAATAAACACTTAAGTCTTTTTTACATGTGAATAATATAAATACAGTCTATTATACAGCATTATTCACATGTGAATAACATAAATACAGTCTATTATACAGCATTATTCACATGTGAATAATATAAATACAGTCTATTATACAGCATTATTCACATGTGAATAACAAATACATTATACATTTACAGTACATGTACAGTCAAAAGGAACATATGCATTATCCCAGTGAGAGCAGACATTGTACAGTAAGTGATTGTTTTATTATGTTTGTATATCTTGTTTAGCACTTAGCAATACTGCTACATGATGCTTAGTGTTAGACTAAAGCTGCATCTGTTTAGCACACAGTTTCTACAACTTGTAGATCATCCTCCTTATATTCAGGCTCAAAAAGAGAAGTTTCTGGATCATCGTTTGTCCCAAAGAAGTCTTTGTTGTCTCTCATCAAGTCCGCCATGATTAGTAGTGTTAAAGGGAAAAGTGAACATTGTGATGCATCTGTGAAATTAATACGCCGCCGTATGCTTTACCTCCAATGTTAGCTGACTTTTGCTATTGTTTATTTACGATTTAGAATGCATAAAAAAAGAAACATATGTGTTCTTCTCTACATAAAGATTGTGAGTGATCGACAAAATTCCAAAAAAGTAGAAAAAAGAATGAACTATAATCCTCATGAAGGATTGAAAAAAAAAAGGTGACGCAAACGAGCGTCTTTTCGGGTCTAAATTGGATGTCAAAGTTGACCAACTTGTGGGTTTATGTCCACAACCTTCTATTATCCAGGCGAGAGGCATGGTTTATCATCTAGAATTAACTTTCACCAACTGCGAGGCGATGCAGCAGCTCTACATGTCAATATAGCAGCATAAACTAGTTAGCTTGCTAAAAATAGTCTGTCTGTGTTAGCACTTATAATAACAATATCGCTAATACTTGGTTAATATTCAGGTAAATGGCGTATTGTTGGTGTTTTTTGGATGTTTTTTTTATAGGACTTGTTGGAAACAGATCAGAATCATATCCATATTTAAGTGTTACTTCTTTCTAAACTCCTATAGTCATATAAAGAATAGCTAGTATTCTTCCTTCTTTTGAGTCTCATAGTAAGGTGTCGGCCTTCTAGATTGGAATGTGTCAGAGTAGAGATAACTCGGAGTAGTCTAAACAACGGGAGTGGGGGCGAGGGACAGAGGGAAGATCACGGGACTTCCGGGGGTTTGAGGGGAGACCGAGCTAGACCGGGCGAGGGAACGCTGGTGTACTAGATTGGTCTCACGTTTGTCCACTAAGCTTGGAGAATAAACCACAAAATACCAACTTCTGCCTGGTGATTGAATATAAACATCAGCTTATTGCCATAAAAAGAATCTGGGAGAGACTAGCAATTTGAATTCCCCATTGGAGGAATGCTAGGCAACGCAACAGTCTTCATGGGCGGAATAGATGACTCCGAATAGCTGAATTGTTAGCCACCTCTTACTTGCCATATGTTACAAATTAGAATGCATCAAAAAAGATAGACAACTTTTATTGCTAAACAAGATATACAAACATAATAAAACAATCACTTACTGTACAATGTCTGCTCTCACTGGGATAAAGACTGATGGGATGTTTATATACTCCTCTTTACATCAACAATTCATCATCATCCTCACACGGGGTTGAAAAAAAGCGTCTTTTTGTGTCTTTCTCGCCATCTCCGGGTCTAAATTGGATGTCAAAGTTGACCAACTTGTGGGTTTACGTCCACAACCTTCTATTATCCAGGCGAGAGGCGTGCTTTGTCATCTAGAATTAACTTTCACAAACTCCGAGGCAAGGCAGCAGCTCTACATGTCAATATAGCAGCATAAACTAGTTAGCTTGCTAAAAATAGTCTGTCTGTGTTAGCACTTATAATAACAATATCGCTAATACTTGGTTAATATTCAGGTAAATGGCGTATTGTTGGTGTTTTTTGGATGTTTTTTTATAGGTCTTCATGGGCGGAAAAATGAATCCGAATAGCTGCATTGTTAGCCACCTCTTACTTGCCATATGTTACAGATTAAAATGCACAAAAAAGATAGATATAGACAACTTTTATTGCAATTTAATCTGATGCAAAACTAACAAAACAAACCATCCTAATATCATTAGTTTGCATTCCTACTGAGTTGCATCTACTATTCTTCAAGTTAAAAATGACAATGAGATATTTTCCTCTTTTATAAGACAAAAAACAAAATTCCTTGTTGTTATGTCACTTTTCCCCGCAGTCTTCCCTTCATCCGAGAGCGTCTCGATGCCACCTGTCTGGGTTTCCCAATCCCGCCGGATGCATGGCTTTGGCCACACGACACCAACAATTATGTCCAACTCCGTCTGGACCTTGACATTCCCTTCTTCGCTTCAGTGCAACATTCTGGGATGAACCCAAATGTTTTGGCTTTTATTGTCTGCAGCAAATCTGCAGCTTGTTTGAGGGAATTTATTTAGATTGCGCGAACAAAACATCCAAATATGGTGGAAATACCCTTGTGTACAATTAAAATAGCACATTTTGGATCAAATATGCTTCGAGGTTGAATCTCTTTGTGAATTTATTTAGATTGCATGAAAAAACATCCAAATATCGTGGAAATACCCCGGTGTACAATTAAATACCCCGGTGTACAATTAAATACCCCGGTGTACAATTAAAATAGTACATTTTGGATAAAATATGCTTCGAGGTTAAATCTCTTTGTGTTTTGCGCTTCTTCTTTGGCTTTTTGTGACTTTGACTCCAAAGGTAGGACTAGCCTCAACAAGGGGTTTTACGGGAATATATAGAGCAGGGGTCACCAACGCGGTGCCCGCGGGCACCAGGTCGCCCGTAAGGACCAGATGAGTAGCCCGCTGGCCTGTTCTAAAAATAGCTCAAATAGCAGCACTTACCAGTGAGTTTCCTCTATTTTATAAAAATTTTTTATTTACTAGCAAGCTGGTCTCGCTTTGCTCGACATTTTTAATTCTAAGAGAGACAAAACTCAAATAGAATTTGAAAATCCAAGAAAATATTTTAAAGACTTGGTCTTCACTTGTTTAAATAAATTCATTATTTTTTTTACTTTGCTTCTTATAACTTTCAGAAAGACAATTTTAGAGAAAAAATACAACCTTAAAAATGATTTTAGGATTTTTAAACACATATACCTTTTAAATTCCTTCCTCTTCTTTCCTGACAATTTAAATCAATGTTCAAGTCAATTTATTGTTTTTATTGTAAAGAATAATCAATAAATTTTAATTGAATACTTCATTATAGCTTCTGTTTTTCCGACGAAGAATATTTGTAAAATATTTCTTCAAACTTATTATGGTTAAAATTTAAAAAAAATTATTCTGGCAAATCTAGAAAATTTGTAGAATCACATTTAAATCTTATTTCAAAGTCTTTTGAATTTATTTTAAAATTTTTGTTTTGTAAAATCTAGAAGAAATAATGATTTGTCTTTGTTAGAAATATAGCTTGGTCCAATTTGTTATATATTCTAACAAAGTGTAAATTGGATTTTAACCTATTTAAAACATGTCATCAAAATCCTAAAATGAATCTTAATCAGGAAAAATGACTAATGATGTTCCATAAATTATTTTTTTTATTTTTTCAAAAAGATTCGAATTAGCTAGTTTTTCTCTTCTTTTTTTCGGTTGAATTTTGAATTTTAAAGAGTCGAAATTGAAGATAAACGGTTTCAAATTTTAATTGTCATTTTTTTTTCGTGTTTTCTCCTCTTTTAAACCGTTCAATTAAGTGTAAATATCATTAATTATTAATAATAACAGAGTTAAAGGTAAATTGAGCAAATTGGCTATTTCTGGCAATTTATTGAAGTGTGTATCAAACTGGTAGCCCTTCGCATTAATCACTACCCAAGAAGTAGCTCTTGCTTTCAAAAAGGTTGGTGACCCCTGGTATAGAGGACCCATAGCTATGGACCAGGGGTGTCCAAAGTGCGGCCCGCGGCTAATTTTACAAATAATATTACAAAAAAATAATAAAAAGTGGAATAAAAAAACTAACAGGTGTAAAGTAACAAATGTTGCAATATCGGCACTAATACCACAAAGCTGCCATGCAGAATTTTTTTTTTGTTTACATTAAAACCGTCATATTGCTCAAAAAATAATAAAAACTTTTAATTAACGGATAGATCTGTAGTTGATCAAGAGCAGGGGTCAGCAAGCTCTTTATCGCCGCCCTAGTGGCTGCCTGGACCGCTTTAAGAGAAGTGTGAAAATATATTTTTTGTTTCAATATATTTTCTGTAGGAGGACAAACCTTACTAAATGTTAGAAATCCCAGTGTTTATGTTGCACATGCTTCACTGGTGAGAGTATTTGGCAAGCACCGTTTTGCCCTACTAATTTCAGCGATCCTTGAACTCACCGTAGTTTGTTTGCATGCCCAACTTTCTCCGATGCTGCCACAGAAAGACGTGTTTTATGCCACTCCTTCTTTGTCTCATTTTGTCCACCAAACGTTTTGCACTGTGCGTGAATGCACAAAGGTGAGGCGTTGTTACAGACCACAGCAAACATGACCCAGCATGCAAAGATTGTAATAAATCCATTAGAAGAAGACAGCCTGCCGTTTCCTTAAACTTGGACACACACATTTATACCTTTGGCCATCATAAGACAGTCATTTCCAGGTATTATCTCATCCTTTAAGGAGTTTTACTAATGATTTCCAATGTTGCAAAAATGTGTAAAATTAAAATACAACAATTCTGTCAATGAAGATTTGCGTCAGCCTTTGATAGTAGGCTAATATAGCTAATATAGACACTTACATCATGTGTTGTCGTCATTATAACACTTATATAAGACTTTTAAAGCATACTTGCCAACCCTCCCGTTTTTAGCGGGAGAATCCCGATATTCAGCGCATCTCCCGACAACCTCCCGGCAGAGATTTTCTCCCGACAAACTCCCGGTATTCAGCCGGAGCTGGAGGCCACGCCCCCTCCAGCTCAATGCGGACCTGAGACTGAGTGGGGACAGCCTGTTCTCACGTCCGCTTTCCCACAATATAAACAGCTTGCCTGCCCAAAGACGTCATAACATCTAGGGCTTTTATAGAGTGCACAACTGCGCACACAACAAGGAGACGAAGCAGAAGAACGAGGAAATTACAGACATGGCGGCCGAAATGATATACTCATCATGAACGGAGAAGTTAAACAGGACAATACTGCCATCTAATGGATAGCCACTGGAACACTGAAATTCAAGTTGTTGTTTTTTTTTTCTATGTAAATAAAATAAAATAAAATATATATATATATAGCTAGAATTCACTGAAAGTCAAATATTTCATACATATATATATATATATATGAAATATATATGAAATACTCGAGTTGGTGAATTCTAGCTGTAAATAACCACGCCCCCCGCCCCCAAACAACCCCCCCCCCCCCCCCCCCCCTCCCGATATTGGAGGTCTCAAGGTTGGCAAGTATGTTTTAAAGTCATTTTGATAGTAGGCTAATATAGACACTTAAATCATGTGTTGTCTTCATTATAACACTTATATAAGACTTTTAAAGTCATTTTGATAGTAGGCTAATATAGCTAATATAGACACTTACATCATGTGTTGTCTTCATTATAACCCTTATACAAGACTTTTAAAGTCATTTTGATAGTAGGCTAATATAGCTAATATAGACACTTACATCATGTGTTGTCTTCATTATAACACTTATATAAGACTTTTAAAGTCATTTTGATAGTAGGCTAATATAGCTAATATAGACACTTACATCATGTGTTGCATTCATTATAACACTTATATAACACTTTTAAAGTCATTTTGATAGTAGGCTAATATAGACACTTACATCATGTGTTGTCTTCATTATAACACTTATATAAGACTTTTAAAGTCATTTTGATAGTAGGCTAATATAGCTAATATAGACACTTACATCATGTGTTGCATTCATTATAACACTTATATAACACTTTTAAAGTCATTTTGATAGTAGGCTAATATAGACACTTACATCACGTGTTGTCTTCATTATAACACTTATATAACACTTTTAAAGTCATTTTGATAGTAGGCTAATATAGACACTTACATCATGTGTTGTCTTCATTATAACACTTATATAAGACTTTTAAAGTCATTTTGATAGTAGGCTAATATAGCTAATATAGACACTTACATCACGTGTTGTCTTCATTATAACACTTATATAACACTTTTAAAGTCATTTTGATAGTAGGCTAATATAGACACTTACATCATGTGTTGTCGTCATTATAACACTTATATAAGACTTTTAAAGTCATTTTGATAGTAGGCTAATATAGCTAATATAGACACGTTAAAAAGTTCAAGTTAAAGTACCAATGATTGTCACACACACGCGAGGTGTGGCGAAATTACTCTTCTCATTTGACCCATCACCCTTGATCACCCCCTGGGAGGTGAGGGGAGCAGTGAGCAGCAGCTGTGGCCACGCCCGGGAATCATTTTTGGTGATTTAACCCCCAATTCCAACCCTTGATGCTGAGTGCCAAGCAGGGAGGTAATGGCTCCCATTTTTATAGTCTTTGGTATGACTCGGTTTAAACTCACGACCTACCCATCTCAGGGCGGACACTCTAACCACTAGGTCTAGACACCGGGTTTCGCCGACTTCTTTCCCACTTAGAGCCCCGCTACGTGCTACCTGGACGTACATATTTCATGTAGCCCTGCCCAGGCTCCACCAGGCAGTGTACTCTCACATAGAACGTCCCATAAAAACAGGCGTCTCATCCTCTCTAAGCTTCACCAGGGATTTATGGAGCTGGTATGTCAATCATGCGGTGATGTTGAGCCTGACAGCTCGCTGGATCGATTCAACTTTCCAACTTCAAAAAAAGCTGTCCTGCACGCGCGCAGGAGTTTTCTGGCTCCACCACTGCCGCAGCTTTAGCAGATGCATTTACAAAAATGTTCCAAACGTGGCATATTCCAAAAGACAAGGTGCACGTGATCCTGAGAGATAATGCCTGTAACATGGTGATAGTAGGGCTGGGTGATACATGGAATATACTCGATATATCGCGGGTTTGTCTCTGTGCGATATAGAAAATGACTATATGGCAGGGGTCACCAACGCGGTGCCCGCGGGCACCAGGTAGCCCGTAAGGACCAGATGAGTAGCCCGCTGGCCTGTTCTAAAAATAGCTCAAATAGCAGCACTTACCAGTGAGCTGCCTCGATTTTTAAAGTTTTATTTATTTACTAGCAAGCTGGTCTCGCTTTGCCCGACATTTTTGATTCTAAGAGAGACAAAACTCAAATAGAATTTGAAAATCCAAGAAAATATTTTAAAGACTTGGTCTTCACTTGTTTAAATAGATTCATTAATTTTTTTACTTGGCTTCTTATAACTTTCAGAAAGACAATTTTAAAGAAAAAATACAACCTTAAAAATGATTTTAGGATTTTTAAACACATATACCTTTTTACCTTTTAAATTCCTTCCTCTTCTTTCCTGACAATTTAAGTCAATGTTCAAGTAAATTTATTTTTTTTATTGTAAAGAATAATAAATACATTTTAATTTAATTCTTCATTTTAGCTTCTATTTTTTCGACAAAGGATATTTGTGAAATATGTTTTAAAACTTATTATGATTAAAATTCAAAGAAATTATTCTGGCAAATCCAGAAAATCTGTAGAATGAAATTTTAATCTTATTTCAAAGTCTTTTGAATTTCTTTTAAAAAATTTGTTCTGGAAAATCTAGAAGAAATAATGATTTGTCTTTGTTAGAAATATAGCTTGGTCCAATTTGTTATATATTCTAACAAAGTGTAGATTGGATTTTAACCTATGTAAAACATATCATCAAAATTCTAAAATTAATCTTCATCGGGAAAAATGACTAATGATGTTCCATAAATTGTTTTTTAAATTTTTTAAAAAAGATTCAAATTAGCCAGTTTTTCTCTTCTTTTTTTCGGTTGAATTTTGAATTTTAAAGAGTCGAAATTGAAGATAAACTATGTTTCAAAATTTAATTGTCATTTTTTTCCGTGTTTTCTGCTCTTTCAAACCGTTCAATTAAGTGTAAATATCATTAATTATTAATAATAACATAGAGTTAAAGGTAAATTGAGCATATTGGCTATTTCTGGCAATTTATTTAAGTGTGTATCAAACTGGTAGCCCTTCGCATTAATCACTACCCAAGAAGTAGCTCTTGCTTTCAAAAAGGTTGGTGACCCCTGCTATATGGTGATATAAGAGTACACGTTCTATACACGGGCATTACACTACAGGCTATTCTCACTCTTCCTTGTCCCTCCTTCTCACAGAGACATAAAACAAGCGCACTTTCTTACATAGGTCACATACGTGCAACGTCATACGCCCATACTTGCCAACCCTCCCGAATTTTCCGGGAGACTCCCGAATTTCGGTGCCTCTCCCGAAAATCTCCCGGGACAACCATTCTCCCGAATTTGTCCCGATTTCCAGCCGGACCGGAGTGAGGACAGCCTGTCGTCACGTCCGCTTTTCCTCCTTATAAACAGCGTGCCGGCCCAGTCACGTTAGAACATCTACGGTGCACAACTGCACACGCAACAAGAAGGAGACTGTTATATATGTCTCCGTTATCCATAGGTTTATCTATAACCCATAAAGTAGGCAGGCACGGAGCTATTTCTCAGCGTGTGTTTATTCCAGCCGGCACGTTAATACACTGACACACAACATCCGGATTCCCATCATGCAATGCTTCAAAACTACGGCAAGTAGTAATGTCCAGAGACGAAGCAGAAGAACGAATAAGAGACCGTCATGGCGACGACGAGTAAGAAGAAGAAGTACGCTTGCAAGTTCCAAAATGATTGGAAACAAGAATTTCAGTTCATCCAGGACAGATCGAAGGGGAAGGGATAAGCTAGGGAGAGATGGAAGATTCCGGACTCTGGTGCATTTGATGAAGGCACTTTTGTGCGTGCCACACAGCAATGCATCATCAGAGAGGGTGTTCAGCATGGTTAGAGAAAAAGATAGGTTAAAGATAGTGACAGAGAATAGAACCAGGATGGACAATTCAACCCTAAACTCACTCCTTTCCTGCAAATCAAATTTCACAGATGCTGCCCATACCTATGCTCCTTCAAAGGCTGTGCTACTGGCTGCAAAGCATTGCACTTCAAATACAACAATGAGTAGAGGAGTGTTATGTGTGTGTATATGTGTAAATAAATGAACACTGAAATTCAAGTATTTATTTTATTTATGTATATATATATATATATAAATAAGAAATACTTGAATTTCAGTGAATTCTACCTATAAATATACTCCTTCCCCCTTAGCCACGCCCCCAACCCGCCCCGCCCCCACCGACCCCGCCCACCTCAACGCCCCCAATCTCCCGAATTCGGAAGTCTCAAGGTCGGCAAGTATGCATACGCCCTCGCCGAGCCGAGAGGTAGCGGCATGGGTAACGTTAGCTGTGGTGCTAGCGGAGCGGTGCGAGTGGTAATACGAGAGAGAGAAGGTGCGAATCCGGTAACAAGAGGAGGAGGAATTAATTCCCAAGAAAAACAGCAGGGGGTCCATCGTCTGGCGGTGGTTTGGCTTCAAGCGGGAAGATGTCGAACAGACAACAGTAATATGTCAAGTATGCGGCAAAAGCGTTGCTACAAAAAGTAGCAGCACTGCTAATTTGTAGCATCATCTGAAAAGTCACCCGCTAGAGTGCTTGAAACTCTGCATGTCAACATCTCCGTTCGGTGCCACACCCACAAAATGCAGAAGCAACAATTTCCACATCAACACCGTATGAAACAAATAGTCAACAACAGAAGGAGATAACATCCACAGGAACCTACCACATAGTGAAGGACATACACTATTTGATTTCCTATTATGCAGCTCATTTTTATTTGACACTTATTGAAATATCTTGTGTGACATCATGCACAAAAGTGCACTTTATTTGTTTTAAACTATTGTAGTGGCGTTCTGCACAAAAAGTGCACTTTAATTTAGTGTCGTTTTGATATGTCATCTTAGTGACATCATGCACAAAAGTGCACTCATAGCTTGTTTTAAAATGTCTCTGACAATCTTGCACTTTCTGTTTTGAAATGACATGAATGTTTGTGCCACTGCTTAATAACTGTTTCATAAATACACTTTTAGTTGTGATTTCCCTCTCTGCATGAAAGTTTAAGTAGCATATCAGTGTTTCCCATAAACTGCCAAGATACCTGTGGCGGTGGGGGCGTGGCTATGGGCGTGGTCACCATGACATCATCGAGTAATTTACATAATTTACTACAATGATATGATTTTCTATAAAAGGCTCAAAAAATGTATACTTACTAATTAATAATAACAGTTTTGTTTTAAACGTCCATCCATTTTACAATATAATTACAACACTTTATGTACATATTTATATACAGATTTGAACAATAAGTTATTCACTGAAATATATTTATTAATTGTGGTTCTTACAAAAAATATATCTTATAAAATATAAAAGCTAAAATGTCTCTTAAAGCTCTGCCCCTTTAATTAGTGCATACTAAATAATTTAACTTTAGCCTACTACTACAAGCATATTATTTACCAGCAACATAAAGTGAAACAGAGGCAGAGGTGTCCTGCCACAGTCAGTAACAAATAAACAGAAAACAGTAGTGGTCAAATACAAATAAGGCAACAAGAGAAGTATCCTACACTTCTCTTTTGTAAAGTAAATCTGAACAGCCTATATGGGCATCTACATCAACTATATGATTTGCCTGAGAAGATGGACAGGACAACAACAAAAAAACAACAAAAAAAATTAAATTTGTGGCGGACGTAATTCTTTAGTGGCGGGCCGCCACAAATAAATGAATGTGTGGGAAACACTGCATATATTAATTCAGTATGAAGAAGAATGTTGTAATGTAGACACATAGAATCATCATACTGCTGTGATTATATGCATCAAGTGTTCATTCAAGGCTAAGGCAAAATATCCACATATATATGGTGTATCATGACATGGACTAAACATATCCACATATATATGGTGTATCATGACATGGACTAAACATATCCACATATATATGGTGTATGGTGACATGGACTAAACATATCCACATATATATGGTGTAGCGTGACATGGACTAAACATATCCACATATATATGGTGTATCGTGACATGGACTAAACATATCCACATATATATGGTGTATCGTGACATGGACTAAACATATCCACATATATATGGTGTATCGTGACATGGACTAAACATATCCACATATATATGGTGTATCGTGACATGGACTAAACATATCCACATATATATGGTGTATCGTGACATGGACTAAACATATCCACATATATATGGTGTATCGTGACATGGACTAAACATATCCACATATATATGGTGTATCGTGACATGGACTAAACATATCCACATATATATAGTGTATCGTGACATGGACTAAACATATCCACATATATATGGTGTATCGTGACATGGACTAAACATATCCACATATATATGGTGTATCGTGACATGGACTAAACATATCCACATATATATGGTGTATCGTGACATGGACTAAACATATCCACATATATATGGTGTATCGTGACATGGACTAAACATATCCACATATATATGGTGTATCGTGACATGGACTAAACATATCCACATATATATGGTGTATCGTGACATGGACTAAACATATCCACATATATATGGTGTATCGTGACATGGACTAAACATATCCACATATATATGGTGTATCGTGACATGGACTAAACATATCCACATATATATGGTGTATCGTGACATGGACTAAACATATCCACATATATATAGTGTATCGTGACATGGACTAAACATATCCACATATATATGGTGTATCGTGACATGGACTAAACATATCCACATATATATGGTGTATCGTGACATGGACTAAACATATCCACATATATATGGTGTATCGTGACATGGACTAAACATATCCACATATATATGGTGTATCGTGACATGGACTAAACATATCCACATATATATGGTGTATCGTGACATGGACTAAACATATCCACATATATATGGTGTATCGTGACATGGACTAAACATATCCACATATATATGGTGTATCGTGACATGGACTAAACATATCCAGATATTAATAAAAGGCCATATCGCCCAGCCCTAGTGAAAGGTATGACAGATGCTGGATTACCAAGTTTGGGATGTATGGCACATAGTTTGTGAACCCGTTCTCAAACAATGGCAATAAAACTATTCTGATTCTGATTTGTGACATTACTGCCACAGGGAGATGCATTGGGGCAGCATTTTAGGCATTCTCCTTTAGCCTAGGGCTGGGCGATATGGAGGAAAAAGCATACCTCGATATATTTTTACTTAAACTCGATATTCGATGTATATCTCGATATATTCTCCGGTGAAAGTACACGTATGAAGATATTCATTTTTGAGCGAGATTGGAATTAAGCTGAAGTGCTCGTCAACACTGCCCTCAAGTGTTGTGGCAGAAAATTGCAAGTGACGCGGTTAACCCAGACGAAGAGCTTTTTGAGCAAGGAACCACCATTACATGTTATGTAGACCACAAGGAAGTCTTTTACACAAAAAAATCATAACAATATGACAACTTTAATGCGCCCTATAATCCGGTGCGCCTTTTTTATGAACATAAACCTGACTAGACCTGCTCATCGGCAGTGCGCCTTATAATCCGGTGCGCCCCATGTTCGGGAAAATACGGTATATGAAAAAACACTCTAATAGTAGGAGTAATTCAGTACAGTATGAGTCATTTGGAAATATTAGTTCAGGCCTACTTACTGTTGGTAGATGTCCCGATGATTCCCCTGCAGACGGCTCTTCAAGTTGCTTGTATTTTTACCGGAGGAAAGCAAGGAGACCAGCTGGCAACCCAATATCAATATAAATCTATCCTGTTCTTGACCGCTGCCAAGGTAAAATGTCTCCACATGTCTTCTCTTTCTTCCAGGTGCAGAAGACTTTTTGAAATGACGTGTGCAACAATACAGCGGGGATGTAACGATACCAGCATTTCATGTCACGGGTTATTGTGAGTAAAATCAGCACGGTTGTCATTATCATCGCAGTGCTCAAAAAGCTTCTTAAACACAACTCAAATAAATGGACACGGTTAGAAAAGTCACCATTGTGCATGTCTTGTGTTTCAATATGCTTCACTGAAGTGTTTCATTCTGGTCTTGCATCTGTTTTAATAGCTAAACGTTTATTGTTGTACTTTTTATATTGAGTTTGAGTTAGAGTTTATTTCAAATATGCAAGCATACAACATGATGCATCACAACTTCCAGTTTCTCTATTCAACATGTTGGAAAAGGAGTAGGAAGAAGCAGAGCTTATTTTATCCTACCCCTTTTCCTTTACATAGCAGTTGCTAAAACTTTGGTTCACTTCTTGTTCTCAATGTATTCACAATATACTCCATAAGTAATAACAATAAAAAATAAATAAATAATAATTGGTGAAATAAGTATGGTGAGATGAGTAATATTATCTTGAAAACGAATGGATGGATGAAATAAATTCGGAATATTTATCATGGTTCTTCCTTCTTTGTACTTTGTAAACACTTTTAAGTTTGAAGAGTTTCTTGAAGTGGAGCACATTGTTTGATTTCTTTGCTTAATCCATTCCATCATTTAATTCCACATACTGATATACTGAAGGTCTTAAGTGTTGTACGTGCGTACAAATGTTGAAATTACATTTTCTCTAAGATTATATTTTTCCTCTTTTGTTGAGAAGAATTGTTGTATATTCTTGGGTAGCAGAATATAGTTTGCTTTGTGTATAATTGTAGCTGTTTGCAAATTCACTATGTCGTGGAATTTCAGTATTTTTGATTCAATGAATAAAGGATTTGTATGTTCTTTATATCCAACATTACGTATTATTCTAACTGATCTTTTTAGTAATGAATGAAGTGAACTTTTGTAGTTATTTCCCCATATTTCTATGGGTATGTACTGTAGCACTTTAAGATGTATTTAAATGAAAAGTGCGCAAAAATAAAATCTACGTTATTATGTTTCACTTTTGGCGGGCGTTGTGTCTGTCCTACTCTGTTCAGCGGTACTTGAACGCACCATAAAACACCTCCGTGTCTTTTCCTTTGCTTTAAGATCGGTCATCATAATTGTGTGCTAAGAGAGCACAGCTTGTAGGTTCAATGCGCACAACTGAATAGTTTAGATGTGTTTATATAAGTTTCGATTGGGGCATGTTGCCTTTAACGGGGAAAGACCGAGTATGTCTCTTGTTTTCATGTTAGCATTGAAGCTAGCGAGCTGGCACCAGGAAGTCCGCCGTGACTTTATCAAAGTGCAGTTATTCAATCTCAGTTTCTTAGCTCATTTTGTTTTAAAAGGGTAACACTAACCGTCGGGAGTTTCGCCACCGTCGTAATTATTACCGTTTATCGTTCCATCCCTACAATATGGTCTTGTTTCCCGGTGAGAAAACTCCAGACACAGCGTTTTAGTATTGGTGGTTCTGATTGGATCCCCGCTGCGAGGCTCCGTTTGATTGGTGCAATGGAGTCTGACGTCACTCGTCACTAAAGCTTACGTCTGATTGGCGAAACCGAGTCACGTGACAGTGCCTGCCGGAAGAAGGCTTGAAATGAATAATTATGATGTAAATAAATGTAACGGAGTAAAACTAATGCCGAACAAAAATGTAATTGAGTCAAAACTAAGAAAAAAAACAAATTACATTTTTTATATTTTACGACAGTGGTTCTCAACCTTTTTTCAGTGATGTACCCCCTGTGAACATTTTTTTAATTCAAGTACCCCCTGATCAGAGCAAAGCATTTTTGGTTGAAAAAAAGAGATAAAGAAGTAAAATACAGCACTATGTCATCAGTTTCTGATTTATTAAATTGTATAACAGTGCAAAAATATTGCTCATTTGAAGTGGTCTTTCTTGAACTATTTGGAAAAAAAGATATACAAATAACTAAAAACTTGTTGAAAAATAAACAAGTGATTCAATTATAAATAAAGATTTCTACACATAGAAGTAATCATCAACTTAAAGTGCCCTCTTTGGGGATTGTAATAGAGATCCATCTGGATTCATGAACTTCATTCTAAACATTTCTTCACATCAATATTTATAGAACATGTCCACAAAAAATCTAGCTGTCAACACTGAATATTGCATTGTTGCATTTCTTTTAGACATACATTTTAGTGAGGGTCAAACCATCATGGCACGGGGGAAACTCTGGCTTTATGCTAATGAATGGAATAGCCTACTTGATTTGATGTTCAGTTTATGAACTTACATTCATATTTTGCTGAAGTATTATTCAATAAATATATCTATAAAGGATTTTTGAATTTTTGCTATTTTTAGAATATTTAAAAAAAAATCTCACATACCCCTTGGCATACCTTCAAGTACCCCCATTTGAGAACCACTGTTTTACACCATCCATCCATCCATTTTTTACCGCTTATTCCCTTCGGGGTCGCGGGGAGCGCTGGAGCTACAATCGGGCGGAAGGCGGGGTACACCCTGGACAAGTCGCCACCTCATCACAGTATATTCTACACATAAAAAGCATACAAGTGTGAAAATAAGGAGTGATACTTTTAGACTGTCAACATATTCTTGTCAACACATTCCACTCATCCTGGACATTCAAACTAACACTTTCCCAAGTTCCAAACCAAATTCCATTTTTCCCAGTCAATTCAAACTCTTTAACATTCAAACCATTCCAACATTCAAACTATTGAATTTCCTCATCTAGTTTATTATTTAGAATGCATAAAAAAAAGTAAGTTAGGTCTTTCATGATTGTGAAATAGGCAAAAGTCCATAAATCAAGTGCAGTTCCCCTTTACATGCCGAGAAAAAAAAAAAATGCCGGTAGTTGCCGTTATGTTATCACACTAATTAAAATGTCGACTAATCATGCAGCAATTCAACACCCTTTTTGCGCGATGTCTTCGTTAATGTGAAGAATCCACTCAACTGGTGTGAGAGATGACCTTTGACCCGGGTCAAGTGCCTTCCTCGTCTGGCGGTCGTGTCGCGGTGGAGAGCGTGACATCTGCGGGCAGACGGCCCAACGCTGCCAGCCTTTTCTGCGGCCACCGTCTCGCGGTCGCTGCAGGCTGGAACAAAAGGGACAAAAGGAGGCAGGACACGCCGTGGCGAGACGCGCAGCTGTGCCGAGGTTTTCCCCCGGCAGAGAATACGCCAGAACTTTTTTGTTGTTGTTGTTTTTGTTTTTTTTATTTCCATTTTGAACAACAGTTCAAACTCATTCACACATCTTCTATTAGCTTCACAGCTCCGTTTTCCCCTCTGCTCCAGCTTGTTGCACGTCCTGAAGAAGTAGACAGCCAGGAGCTGGCATTACCCACAATGCAATAGGGCACTGATTATGTAATAATGCAATACACTTTCACCTCATTATGTAATAATTGCACACATTTTGTAAGAACTACTGCAAAAGTGATTACAAAATGCTCAGCTACTAAAGAAAATGTAATACTTTTTTTGCTTTAAGGACCATAAAATATACGTTATCATTAGCCAACGGGCGGTCCGCGGGACACATCCGGCCCACCAAATCTTTTCATTTGGCACGCCGAACATCAATGTATTCCTTTCTAATATGCAAAATAAATAAACATGTTCACATTGTCATTATGGGGTATTGTGTGTAGCATTTGAGGACAAAATGAATTCATTTTGTTTCTAATATGTAAAATAAAATAAAAAAGTTTCATATTGTCATTATGGGGTGTTGTGTGTAGAATTTTGAGGGCAAAAATAAATGTATTCCTTTCTAATATGGAAAATAAATAATCATTTTCACATTGTCATTATGGGGTATTGTGTGTAGCATTTGAGGACAAAATGAATTCATTTTGTTTCTAATATGTAAAATAAAATAAAAACATTTTCACATTGTCATGTGTAGAATTTTGAGGGCAAAAATAAATATATTCCTTTCTAATATGGAAAATAAATAATCATTTTCACGTTGTCATTATGGGGTATTGTGTGCAGAAGTTTGAGGACAAAAATAAATTAATTTTTTTTCTAATATGCAAAATAAAATAAAAAAGTTTCACATTGTTATCATGGGGTGTTGTGTGTAGAAGTTTGAGGGCAAAAAATAATTTATTCCATTCTAACTTTCAAGGTAAAAAAACTGTTCACATTGTCATTATGGGGTATTGTGTGTAGAATTTTGAGGGCAAAAATAAATGTATTCCCATCGAATAGGCAAAATAAATAAAAACATTTTCACATTGTCATCATGGGGTATTGTGTGTAGAATTTTGAGGGCAAAAATAAATGTATTCCTTTCTAATATGCAAAATAAATAAACATTTTCACATTGTCATAATGGGGTATTGTGTGTAGCATTTTCAGGGCAAAAATAAATTCATTTTGTTTCTAATATGCAAAATAAAAATAAAAAGTTTCATATTGTCATTATGGGGTATTGTGTGCAGAAGTTTGAGGGCAAAAATAAATATATTCCTTTCTAATATGGAAAATAAATAATCATTTTCACATTGTCATTATGGGGTATTGTGTGTAGCATTTTGAGGACAAAAAGAAATTAATTTTGTTTCTAATATGCAAAATAAAATAAAAAAGTTTCACATTGTCATCATGGGGTATTGTGTGTAGAATTTTGAGGGAAAAAAATAATTTATTCCATTCTAACTTTCAAGGTAAAAAAAACTGTTCACATTGTCATAATGGGGTATTGTGTGTAGAATTTTGAGGGCAAAAATAAATATATTCCTCTCTAATATGGAAAATAAATACAATTTTCACATTGTCATTATGGGATATTGTGTGTAGCATTTTGAGGACAAAAATAAATTCATTTTGTTTCTAATACGCAAAATAAAAATAAAAAGTTTCACATTGTCATTATGGGGTATTGTGTGTAGAATTTTGAGGACAAAAATAAATTAATTTCGTTTCTAATATGCAAAATAAAATAAAAAAGTTTCACATTGTCATCATGGGGTGTTGTGTGTAGAATTTTGAGGGAAAAAAATAATTTATTCCATTCTAACTTTCAAGGTAAAAAAAACTGTTCACATTGTCATAATGGGGTATTGTGTGTAGAATTTTGAGGGCAAAAATAAATTCATTTTGTTTCTAATACGCAAAATAAAAATAAAAAGTTTCATATTGTCATTATGGGGTGTTGTGTGCAGAAGTTTGAGGGCAAAAATAAATGTATTCCTTTCTAATATGGAAAATAAATAATCATTTTCACATTGTCATTATGGGATATTGTGTGTAGCATTTGAGGACAAAATGAATTCATTTTGTTTCTAATATGTAAAATAAAATAAAAACATTTTCACATTGTCATGTGTAGAATTTTGAGGGCAAAAATAAATATATTCCTTTCTAATATGGAAAATAAATAATCATTTTCACGTTGTCATTATGGGGTATTGTGTGTAGCATTTTGAGGGCAAAAATAAATTCATTTTGTTTCTAATACGCAAAATAAAATAAAAAAGTTTCACATTGTCATCATGGGGTGTGTGTGTAGAATTTTGAGGGAAAAAAATAATTTATTCCATTCTAACTTTCAAGGTAAAAGAAACTGTTCAAATTGTCATTATGGGGTATTGTGTGTAGAATTTTGAGGGCAAAAATAAATATATTCCTTTCTAATATGGAAAATAAATACAATTTTCACATTGTCATTATGGGATATTGTGTGTAGCATTTTGAGGACAAAAATAAATTCATTTTGTTTCTAATACGCAAAATAAAAATAAAAAGTTTCATATTGTCATTATGGTGTATTGTGTGTAGAAGTTTGAGGGCAAAAATAAATGTATTCCTTTCTAATATGGAAAATAAATAACATTCTCAAGTTGTCATAAATTCATTTTGTTTCTAATATGCAAAATAAAAATAAAAAATTTCACATTGTCATTATGGTGTATTGTGTGTAGACTTTTGAGGGCAAAAATGAATGTATTCCTTTCTAATATGCAAAATAAACATGTTCACATTGTCATTATGGGGTATTGTGTGTAGCATTTGAGGACAAAATGAATTCATTTTGTTTCTAATACGTAAAATAAAATAAAAACATTTTCACATTGTCATTATGGGGTGTTGTGTGTAGAATTTTGAGGACAAAAATAAATATATTCCTTTCTAATATGGAAAATAAATACAATTTTCACATTGTCATTATAGGGTATTGTGTGTAGCATTTTGAGGACAAAAATACATTTATTTTGTTTCTAATATGTAAAATAAAAATAAAAAGTTTCACATTGTCATTATGGGGTATTGTGTGCAGAAGTTTGAGGGCAAAAATAAATGTATTCCTTTCTAATATGGAAAATAAATAACATTCTCACATTGTCATTATGGGGTATTGTGTGTAGCATTTTGAGGACAAAAATAAATTCATTTAGTTTCTAATATGCAAAATAAAATAAAAAGCTTCACATTGTCATTATGGGGTATTGTGTGTAGAATTTTGAGGGCAAAAATAAATGTATTCCCATCTAATAGGCAAAATAAATAATCATTTTCACGTTGTCATTATGGGATATTGTGTGTAGCATTTTGAGGACAAAAATGAATTCATTTTGTTTCTAATATGTAAAATAAAATAAAAACATTTTCACATTGTCATGTGTAGAATTTTGAGGGCAAAAATAAATGTATTTCTTTCTAATATGCAAAATAAATACAATTTTCACATTGTCATTATGGGGTATTGTGTGTAGCATTTGAGGACAAAAATAAATAAATTTCGTTTCTATTATGCAAAATAAAATAAAAAGTTTCACATTGTCATCATGGGGTGTTGTGTGTAGAATTTTGAGGGCAAAAAATAATTTATTCCATTCTAACTTTCAAGGTAAAAAAAAAACTGTTCACATTGTCATTATGGGGTATTGTGTGTAGAATTTTGAGGGCAAAAATAAATGTATTCCCATCCAATAGGCAAAATAAAAAAAATAAAAATTCACATTGTCATTATGGGGTATTGTGTGTAGAATTTTGAGGGCAAAAATAACTGTATTCCCATCTAATAGGCAAAATAAATTAAAAAAAAAATTCACATTGTCATTATGGGGTATTGTGTGTAGAATTTTGAGGGCAAAAATAAATGTATTTCTTTCTAATATGCAAAATAAATAAAAATAGTCACATTGTCATATTGTGTGTAGCATTTTGAGGAGAAAAATAAATTAATTTAGTTTCTAATATGCAAAATAAAATAAAACAGTTTCACATTGTCATCATGGGGTGTTGTGTGTAGAATTTTGAGGACAAAAATAAATATATTTCTTTCTAATATGGAAAATAAATACAATTTTCACATTGTCATTATGGGGTATTGTGTGTAGCATTTTGAGGACAAAAATAAATATATTTTGTTTCTAATACGCAAAATAAAAATAAAAAATGTCACATTGTCATTATGGTGTATTGTGTGTAGAATTTTGAGGGCAAAAATAAATGTATTCCTTTCTAATATGCAAAAAAAATAAACATGTTCACATTGTCATTATGGGATATTGTGTGTAGCATTTGAGGACAAAAATGAATTCATTTCGTTTCTAATATGTAAAATAAAATAAAAAAAACTGTTCACATTGTCATCATGGGGTGTTGTGTGTAGAATTTTGAGAGCAAAAAATTATTTATTACATTCTAATTTGCAAGGTAAAAAAAAACTGTTCACATTGTCATTATGGGGTATTGTGTGTAGAATTTTGAGGGCAAAAATAAATGTATTCCCTTCTAATATGGAAAATAAATAAACATTTTCACATTGTCATTATGGCATTTTGAGGACAAAAATATATTCATTTTGTTTCTAATATGCAAAATAAAAATACAAAGTTTCACATTGTCATTATGGGGTGTTGTGTGTAGACTTTTGAGGGCAAAAATGAATTTATTTTCTACAGTATACGGACAAAAGTATTGTGTTGTAGCGCTTTTACACCAATAGTTATATATAATATAATATAATGTTAATTATAATAATAAAATGTACCAATTCCACAGCAAAAAAGGTTTGGTCCCAAGTCTTAAAAGAAATAAAAAGTTCAACGTTGAGCATTTGAGGCGAGCCCACCAGAGAAAAGACGAGGTAGACTTTAACGGTTGCCGTGGCGATGTGCTTTCAATGGCCGCTCACCTTCAGCTCCCCTCGCAAGAAGGAGGTGCAGAACTCTCGCACACGCTCAGTAGAGATGGGCCCCTGGGGCAGGAGCCACTTCATGTCGGAGTCCCCGTCGTAGATGCCCACACGGGGCAGGTCCTGGGGCCTCAGTCCAAAGTACTGCAGGGACCTGGAGTTGGACGTGACTTCTCCGTTGATGAGCACAAACAAGAACTAGGAGACATGTCGGTCAGATATTCAGCATCTTTGTCACTCAGCAACACACAGAAAACTCTTTTTTTTTTGGTTATGACAACACTCATTTTGCCCATGAACACCAATCTTTTATGTGAGACAAGAACACACGTCTTTCCCTTTTCTCTGTTCTAAACACTAAAAAACTGCAAGCATGAGGCGGCTAACATGTGCTTGTGCTACAGTCTCCTGTCAAAAAGTCAAAGAACAAAAACATTCAGGAAGAAAGTGATTTTGGATTCACAGCCTTTCACAAATGACATTGTGGTGGGCCATATTGAATTATATAATGGGCCACATTAAATTATGTAATGGGCCACATTAAATTATGTAATGGGCCCCATTAAATTATGTAATGGGCCCCATTAAATTATATAATGGGCCATAATGGGCCCCATAAAATGATATAATGGGCCACATTAAATTATATAATGGGCCATACAAAATTATATAATGAGCCCCATAAAATGATATAATGGGCCACAAAAAATTATATAATGGGCCACATAAATTATATAATGGGCCATAATTGGCTACATAAAATTATATAATGGGCCCCATAAAGTTATATAATGGACCCCATAAAATTATATATTGGGCCACAAAAAATTATATAATGGGCCACATAAAATTATATAATGGGTCACATAAAATTATATAATGGCCCCTATAAAATTATATAATGGGTCATATAAAATTATATAATAGGCCCCATAAAATTATATAATGGACATTAATGGGCCACATAAAATTATATAATGGCCCCCATAAAATTATATAATGGGTCATATAAAATTATATAATGGGCCCCATAAAATTATATAATGGGCCCCATAAAATTATATAATGGGCCACATAAAATGATATAATGGGCCACTTTAAATTATATAATGGGCCATACAAAATTATATAATGAGCCCCATAAAATGATATAATGGGCCACAAAAATTATATAATGGGCCACATAAATTATATAATGGGCCATAATTGGCTACATAAAATTATATAATGGGCCCCATAAAATTATATAATGGACCCCATAAAATTATATATTGGGCCACAAAAAATTATATAATGGGCCACATAAAATTATATAATGGCCCCTATAAAATTATATAATGGGTCATATAAAATTATATAATAGGCCCCATAAAATTATATAATGGACATTAATGGGCCACATAAAATTATATAATGGCCCCCATAAAATTATATAATGGGTCATATAAAATTATATAATGGGCCCCATAAAATTATATAATGGGCCCCATAAAATGATATAATGGGCCACAAAAAATTATATAATGGGCCACATAAATTATATAATGGGTCATATAAAATTATATAATGGGTCCCATAAAATTATATAATGGACATTAATGGGCCACATAAAATTATACAATGGCCCCCATAAAATTATATAATGGGCCACAAAAAATTATATAATGGGCCACATAAATTATATAATGGGCCCCATAAAATTATATATTGGGCCACAAAAAATTATATAATGGGCCACATAAATTATATAATGGGCCCCATAAAATTATATATTGGGCCACAAAAAATTATATAATGGGCCACATAAATTATATAATGGGCCCCATAAAATTATATATTGGGCCACAAAAAATTATATAATGGGCCACATAAATTATATGATGGGTTACATAAAATTATATAATGGCCCCCATAAAATTATATAATGGGTCATATAAAATTATATAATGGACATTAATGGGCCACATAAAATTATATAATGGCCCCCATAAAATTATATAATGGGTCATATAAAATTATATAATGGGTCCCATAAAATTATATAATGGGTCATATAAAATTATATAATGGGTCCCATAAAATTATATAATGGACATTAATGGGCCACATAAAATTATATAATGGCCCCCATAAAATTATATAATGGGCCACATAAAATTATATAATGGCCCCCATAAAATTATATAATGGGTCCCATAAAATTATATAATGGGTCCCATAAAATTATATAATGGACATTAATGGGCCACATAAAATTATATAATGGGCCCCATAAAATTATATAATGGCCCCCATAAAATTATATAATGGGTCATATAAAATTATATAATGGGTCCCATAAAATTATATAATGGACATTAATGGGCCACATAAAATTATATAATGGCCCCCATAAAATTATATAATGGGTCATATAAAATTATATAATGAGCCACATAAAATTATATAATGGGCCACATAAATTATATAATGGGCCCCATAAAATTCTATATTGGGCCACAAAAAATTATATAATGGGCCCCATAAAATTATATAATGGGTCATATAAAATTATATAATGGGTCCCATAAAATTATATAATGGACATTTATGGGCCACATAAAATTATATAATGGCCCCCATAAAATTATATAATGGGTCATATAAAATGATATAATGGGTCCCATAAAATTATATAATGGACATTAATGGGCCACATAAAATTATATTATGGCCCCCATAAAATTATATAATGGGTCCCATAAAATGATATAATGAGCCACAAAAAATTATATAATGGGCCACATAAATTATATAATGGGCCCCATAAAATTCTATATTGGGCCACAAAAAATTATATAATGGGCCACATAAAATTATATAATGGCCCCCATAAAATTATATAATGGGTCATATAAAATTATATAATGGGTCCCATAAAATTATATAATGGACATTAATGGGCCACATAAAATTATATAATGGCCCCCATAAAATGATATAATGAGCCACATAAAATTATATAATGGCCCCCATAAAATGATATAATGGGCCACAAAAAAATATATAATGGGCCACATAAATTATATAATGGGCCCCATAAAATTATATATTGGGCCACAAAAAATTATATAATGGGCCACATAAATTATATAATGGCCCCCATAAAATTATATAATGGGTCATATAAAATGATATAATGGGCCCCATAAAATTATATAATGGCCCCCAAAAAATTATATAATGGGTCATATAAAATTATATAATGGGTCCCATAAAATTATATAATGGACATTAATGGGCCACATAAAATTATATAATGGCCCCCATAAAATTATATAATGGGCCACAAAAAATTATATAATGGGCCAAATAAATTATATAATGGGCCCCATAAAATTCTATATTGGGCCACAAAAAATTATATAATGGGCCACATAAAATTATATAATGGCCCCCATAAAATTATATAATGGGTCCCATAAAATTATATAATGGGTCATATAAAATTATATAATGGACATTAATGGGCCACATAAAATTATATAATGGCCCCCATAAAATTATATAATGGGCCACATAAAATTATATAATGGCCCCCATAAAATGATATAATGGGCCACAAAAAATTATATAATGGGCCACATAAATTATATAATGGGCCCCATAAAATTATATATTGGGCCACAAAAAATTATATAATGGGCCACATAAATTATATGATGGGTTACATAAAATTATATAATGGGTCACATAAAATTATATAATGGCCCCCATAAAATTATATAATGGGTCATATAAAATTATATAATGGGTCCCATAAAATTATATAATGGACATTAATGGGCCACGTAAATTATATAATGGCCCCCATAAAATTATATAATGGGCCACATAAAATTATATAATGGCCCCCATAAAATTATATAATGGGCCACAAAAAATTATATAATGGGCCACATAAATTATATAATGGGCCCCATAAAATTCTATATTGGGCCACAAAAAATTATATAATGGGCCACATAAAATTATATAATGGGTCATATAAAATTATATAATGGGTCCCATAAAATTATATAATGGACATTAATGGGCCACATAAAATTATATAATGGCCCCCATAAAATGATATAATGGGCCACATAAATTATATAATGGGCCCCATAAAATTATATATTGGGCCACAAAAAATTATATAATGGGCCACATAAATTATATAATGGGCCCCATAAAATTATATATTGGGCCACAAAAAATTATATAATGGGCCACATAAATTATATGATGGGTTACATAATATTATATAATGGGCCACATAAAATTATATAATGGCCCCCATAAAATTATATAATGGGTCATATAAAATTATATAATGGCCCTCATAAAATTATATAATGGGTCATATAAAATTATATAATGGGCCCCATAAAATTATATAATGGCCCCCATAAAATTATATAATGGGTCATATAAAATTATATAATGGGCCCTATAAAATTATATAATGGACATTAATGTGCCACATATAATTATATAATGGGCCCCTTAAAATTATATAATGGGCCACATAAATTATATAATGGGCTACATAAAATTATATAATGGGTCACATAAAATTATATAATGGGCCACTTAAAATTATATAATGGGTCATATGAAATTATATAATGGGCCATATAAAATTATATAATGGGCCATAATGGGTCCCATAAAATTATATAATGGGCCCCATTAAATTATACAATGGGCCACATAAATTATATAATGGGCCACATAAAATTATATAATGGGACACATACAATTATATAATGGGTCATATGAAATTATACAATGGGCCATACAAAATTATATAATGGGCCATAATGGGTCCCATATAATTATATAATGGGCCACATAAATTATATAATGGGCCACATAAAATTATATAATGGGACACATACAATTATATAATGGGACACATAAAATTATATAATGGGCCATAATGGGCCACATAAAATTATATAATGGGTCACATAAAATTATATAATGGGTCATATGAAATTATATAATGGGACACATACAATTATATAATGGGCCATACACAATTATATAATGGGCCATAATGGGTCCCATATAATTATATAATGGGCCACATAAAATTATATAATGGGCCACATAAAATTATATAATGGCCTATAATGGGCCACATAAATGATTTGGCAAGCCACTTCAAAAAGATTTGGCGGGCCATATTAGAATGATGGGACTTTGAAATGAAGTGGTGGCCCACATCAAATGATGTGGCGGCCCCTGGTTTGAGCCCTGTGCAGTACAGGCCGCATAAAGCTGTAACAGATAGACTGTCCATGATGTTCCTACCATGAAGGAACCTTCTCACCTTGCCCGTGAACTCTGGAGCCAAAGCCGCCAGCCGCTCCTTCAGCTCTTTGCTGCCCCTGTTGGCAAAGAGCAGGAGGTGCGCCTTCACCTCTGAGTTGAAGATGCCCACAGCGGTCTGAGGATGGAGAGTTAGTGGTGAGGAGGAAGTGCACACATGTTGTCACCTCCTCCAACGTACCACTTGACTGTACTCCGTCAGGTATCGAACCTCGTTCACCACCACAAAGTTGACAAGACCGTCCGTTTCCAGCTTCTTGGCCTCGTCAACAACCAGGTTCTCTTGGTGGTTATCTGCCTGGACACACACTTCAGACACACACACACACACACATGTGTCGACAACATGCGGCGCACCCAACAAGTATTCACTGTTTCCACATTTTTTAAAGCCTTTTTCCAAAATTATTTTTTGTCCTCAAAATTCATCACACAATACCCCATTTTTACAATGTAAACAGTTTTCTTTTTTTTTTTAATGTTTGAAAATGTATTACAATTTTAAAAACAAATTGAACAGTAAATGTCTCTGTACATGTGAAGTTTTATTTATTTTTATTTTGAATAAATATGCAAAAATAAAAACATTTCACATTGTCATTATGGGGTGTTGTGTGTAGAATTTTGTGGACAAAAATGAATTAATTATATTCTAATATGCAAAAAAAAATCAAAAAAACTTTCACATTGTCATTATGGGGTATTGTGTGTAGAATTTGGAGGACACAAATACATTTTTTCCATTCTAATATACAAAATTTAAAATAAAAACCTTTTACATTGTCATTATGTGGTATTGTGTGTAGAATTTTGAGGACAAAAATGAATTAATTATATTCTAATATGCAAAAAAAAAAAAATTCACAAAGTCATTATGTGGTATTGTGTGTAGAATTTTGAGGACAAAATTGAAATAATTCCATTCTAATATGCAAAATTTAAAATGAAACTTTTCACATTGTCATTATGTGGTATTATGTGTAGAATTTTGATGACACAAATGAATTGTGTCCATTCTAATATGCAAAATTTTAAATACAAATTTTCACGTTGTCATTATGGGGTATTGTGTGTAGAATTTTGAGGACAAAAATGAATTAATTCTATTTTAATATGCAAAAAAAAATATATATATATATTTCACATTGTCATCATGTGGTATTGTGTGTAGAATTTTGAGGACACAAATAAATGTTTTCCATTCTAACATGCAACATTTTAAATAAACTTTTCACATTGTCATTATGGGGTATTGTGTGTAGAATTTTGTGGACAAAAATGAATTAATTATATTCTAATATGCAAAAAAAAAAAATTCACAAAGTCATTATGTGGTATTGTGTGTAGAATTTTGAGGATACAAATAAATGTTTTCCATTCTAATATGCAAAATTTAAAATAAAACTTTTCACATTGTCATTATGGGGTATTGTGTGTAGAATTTTGAGGACACAAATATATTTTTTCCATTCTAATATACAAAATTTAAAATAAAAACCTTTTACATTGTCATTATGGGGTATTGTGGGTAGAATTTTGAGGACAAAAATGAATTAATTATATTCTAATATGCAAAAAAATAAAAAAAAACTTTCACATTGTCATTATGGGGTATTGTGGGTAGAATTTTGAGGACACAAATACATTTTTTCCATTCTAATATACAACATTTAAAATAAAAACCTTTTACATTGTCATTATGGGGTATTGTGTGTAGAATTTTGAGGACAAAATTGAAATAATTCCATTCTAATATGCAAAAAAATACAAAAATCTTTCACATTGTCATTATGTGGTATTGTGTGTAGAATTATGAGGACACAAATAAATGTTTTCCATTTTAATATGCAACATTTTAAATAAACTTTTGCAAAAATTAAAATAAAACTTTTCACATTGTCATTATGGGGTATTGTGTGTAGAATTTTGAGGACAAAATTGAAATAATTCCATTCTAATATGCAAAAAAATAAATAAAATCTTTCACATTGTCATTTTTTTTGCATATTAGAATATAATTAATTCATTTTTGTGCAACATTTTAAATAAACTTTTCACATTGTCATTAGGGGGTATTGTGTGTAGAATTTTGAGGACCAAAATTCATTAATGATACTCTAATATGCAAAAAATAAATAAATATATATATATATATTTCACATTGTTATGATGCGGTATTGTGTGTTGAATTTTGATGACAAAAATGAATTGTTTTCATTCTAATATGCAAAATTTTAAATAACACTTTTAACATTGTCATTATGGGGTATTGTGTGTAGAATTTTGAGGACAAAATTGAAATAATTCCATTCTAATATGCAAAAAAATACAAAAATCTTTCACATTGTCATTATGTGGTATTGTGTGTAGAATTATGAGGACACAAATAAATGTTTTCCATTTTAATATGCAACATTTTAAATAAACTTTTGCAAAAATTAAAATAAAACTTTTCACATTGTCATTATGGGGTATTGTGTGTAGAATTTTGAGGACAAAATTGAAATAATTCCATTCTAATATGCAAAAAAATAAATAAAATCTTTCACATTGTCATTTTTTTTGCATATTAGAATATAATTAATTCATTTTTGTGCAACATTTTAAATAAACTTTTCACATTGTCATTAGGGGGTATTGTGTGTAGAATTTTGAGGACCAAAATTCATTAATGATACTCTAATATGCAAAAAATAAATAAATATATATATATATATATTTCACATTGTTATGATGCGGTATTGTGTGTTGAATTTTGATGACAAAAATGAATTGTTTTCATTCTAATATGCAAAATTTTAAATAACACTTTTAACATTGTCTTTATGGGGTATTGTGTGTAGAATTTTGAGGACAAAATTGAAATAATTCCATTCTAATATGCAAAAAAATACAAAAATCTTTCACATTGTCATTATGTGGTATTGTGTGTAGAATTATGAGGACACAAATAAATGTTTTCCATTTTAATATGCAACATTTTAAATAAACTTTTGCAAAAATTAAAATAAAACTTTTCACATTGTCATTATGGGGTATTGTGTGTAGAATTTTGAGGACAAAATTGAAATAATTCCATTCTAATATGCAAAAAAATAAATAAAATCTTTCACATTGTCATTTTTTTTTGCATATTAGAATATAATTAATTCATTTTTGTGCAACATTTTAAATAAACTTTTCACATTGTCATTAGGGGGTATTGTGTGTAGAATTTTGAGGACCAAAATTCATTAATGATACTCTAATATGCAAAAAATAAATAAATATATATATATATATATTTCACATTGTTATGATGCGGTATTGTGTGTTGAATTTTGATGACAAAAATGAATTGTTTTCATTCTAATATGCAAAATTTTAAATAACACTTTTAACATTGTCTTTATGGGGTATTGTGTGTAGAATTTTGAGGACAAAATTGAAATAATTCCATTCTAATATGCAAAAAAATACAAAAATCTTTCACATTGTCATTATGTGGTATTGTGTGTAGAATTATGAGGACACAAATAAATGTTTTCCATTTTAATATGCAACATTTTAAATAAACTTTTGCAAAAATTAAAATAAAACTTTTCACATTGTCATTATGGGGTATTGTGTGTAGAATTTTGAGGACAAAATTGAAATAATTCCATTCTAATATGCAAAAAAATATATAAAATCTTTCACATTGTCATTATGTGGTATTGTGTGTAGAATTTTGAGGACACAAATAAATGTTTTCCATTTTAATATGCAACATTTTAAATAAACTTTTGCAAAAATTAAAATAAAACTTTTCACATTGTCATTATGGGGTATTGTGTGTAGAATTTTGAGGACAACATTGAAATAATTCCATTGTAATATGCAAAAATTAAAATAAAACTTTTCACATTGTCATTATGGGGTATTGTGTGTAGAATTTTGAGGACAAAATTGAAATTATTCCATTCTAATATGCAAAAAAATAAATACAATCTTTCACATTGTCATTTTTTTTTTTGCATACCCGGTATTAGAATATAATTAATTCATTTTTGTGCAACATTTTAAATAAACTTTTCACATTGTCATTAGGGGGTATTGTGTGTAGAATTTTGAGGACCAAAATCAATTAATGATACTCTAATATGCAAAAAAAAATAATATATATATATATATATATATATTTCACATTGTTATGATGCGGTATTGTGTGTTGAATTTTGATGACACAAATGAATTGTTTTCATTCTAATATGCAAAATTTTAAATAACACTTTTCACATTGTCATTATGGGGTATTGTGTGTAGAATTTTGAGGACAAAAATGAATTAATTATATTCTAATATGCAAAAAAAAAAAAAAAATCTTTCACATTGTCATTATGGGGTATTGTGTGCAGAATTTTGAGGACAAAATTGAAATAATTCCATTCTAATATGCAAAATTTAAAATGAATCTTTTCACATTGTCATTATGAGGTATTGTGTGTAGAATTTTGTGGACAAAATTGAAATAATTCCATTCTAATATGCAAAAAAATATATAAAATCTTTCACATTGTCATTATGTGGTATTGTGTGTAGAATTTTGAGGACACAAATAAATGTTTTCCATTTTAATATGCAACATTTTAAATAAACTTTTGCAAAAATTAAAATAAAACTTTTCACATTGTCATTATGGGGTATTGTGTGTAGAATTTTGAGGACAAAATTGAAATAATTCCATTCTAATATGCAAAAATTAAAATAAAACTTTTCACATTGTCATTATGGGGTATTGTGTGTAGAATTTTGAGGACAAAATTGAAATAATTCCATTCTAATATGCAAAAAAATAAATAAAATCTTTCACATTGTCATTTTTTTTTTTGCATATTAGAATATAATTAATTCATTTTTGTGCAACATTTTAAATAAACTTTTCACATTGTCATTAGGGGGTATTGTGTGTAGAATTTTGAGGACCAAAATCAATTAATGATACTCTAATATGCAAAAAAAAAAATATATATATATATATATATTTCACATTGTTATGATGCGGTATTGTGTGTTGAATTTTGATGACACAAATGAATTGTTTTCATTCTAATATGCAACATTTTAAATAACACTTTTAACATTGTCATTATGGGGTATTGTGTGTAGAATTTTGAGGACAAAAATGAATTAATTATATTCTAATATGCAAAAAATAAAAAAAAATCTTTCACATTGTCATTATGTGGTATTGTGGGTAGAATTTTGAGGACACAAATAAATGTTTTCCATTCTAATATGCAACATTTTAAATAAACTTTTCACATTGTCATTATGGGGTATTGTGTGTAGAATTTTGAGGACAAAATTGAAATAATTCCATTCTAATATGCAAAAAAATACAAAAATCTTTCACATTGTCATTATGTGGTATTGTGTGTAGAATTTTGAGGACACAAATAAATGTTTTCCATTTTAATATGCAACATTTTAAATAAACTTTTGCAAAAATTAAAATAAAACTTTTCACATTGTCATTATGGGGTATTGTGTGTAGAATTTTGAGGACAAAATTGAAATAATTCCATTCTAATATGTAACATTTTAAATAAAATGTTCACATTGTCATTATGGTGTATTGTGTGTAAAATTTTGAGGACCAAATTGAAATTATTCCATTCTAATATGCAAAATTTAAAATGAAACTTTTCACATTGTCATCATGGGGTATTGTGTGTAGAATTTTGAGGACAAAATTGAAATAATTCCATTCTAATATGCAAAAAAATATATAAAATCTTTCACATTGTCATTATGTGGTATTGTGTGTAGAATTTTGAGGACACAAATAAATGTTTTCCATTTTAATATGCAACATTTTAAATAAACTTTTGCAAAAAATAAAATAAAACTTTTCACATTGTCATTATGGGGTATTGTGTGTTGAATTTTGATGACACAAATGAATTGTTTTCATTCTAATATGCAAAATTTTAAATAACACTTTTAACATTGTCATTATGTGGTATTGTGTGTAGAATTTTGAGGACAAAAATGAATTAATTATATTCTAATATGCAAAAAAAAAACAAAAAACTTTCACATTGTCATTATGTATTATGTGCTATGTATATTGTGTGTATAATTTTGAGGACACAAATAAATGTTTTCCATTGTAATATGCAACATTTTAAATAAACTTTTCACATTGTGATTATGGGGTATTGTGGGCAGAATTTTGAGGTCAAAAATAAATGTATTCCACGTGGAATAAGGCTGTAACATAACAACATGTGGAAAAAGTGAAGTGGTGTGAATACTTCCTGGATGCACTGTAAATACGTCATGGTGCTACCTTTCTGAAAAGGGTGATGGTGTCTGATTTGATGCCATAGTCGGCCCACACTTCTTTCACGTCACTGATGGCCATAGGGACGGTGTCCACTCGCTTGGCGGCGGCCACCAGCGCTTTGTAACCAGGACTCTCCTCTCCCTACAATGTCATATGACATTTTTACATTACATACTTGTAATATTACATTACATTCTTAATATTACATTACAGTACATACTTGTAATATTACATTACATTACATACTTTTAATATTGCAATATTACTTTACATACTTGTAATATTACATTACATTACATACTTAATATTACATTACAGTACATACTTGTAATATTACAATATTACTTTACATACTTGTCAAGAACCCTTACATGAAAACAAACAGGAAGTCGGCCAACTTGGTTTTTGTCTGACATTTTTCGGCAAAAAAAAAAGGGGTCCTACTTTAACAAACTCCTCCTAGGGACTTTGACTAAATGAGACGCATTTAAAATGACAGATACAACACATATAGGCGACGATAAATTGCGAATACATTTTTCCTACGCCATAAGATGTGGGCGTGGCATGGCGCCAAACTTTGCTACGGCCGTTTTTGACCATTTTTCGGCCAAAAACAAGGGTCGTACTTTAACAAACTCCTCCTAGGGACTTTGGCCAAATGATACAAATTTAAAATGACAGATACAACACATACAGGCGACTATAAATTGCGAATACATTTTTTCTACGCCATAAGATGTGGGTGTGGCATGGCGCCAAACTTTGCTTCGACCGTTTTTGGCCATTTTTCGGCCAAAAAAAAGGGGTCGTACTTTAACAAACTCCTCCTAGGGACTTTGGCCAAATGAGATGCGTTTAAAATCACAGATACAACTCATATAGGCGACGATAAATTGCGAATATGTTTTTCCTACGCCATAAGATGTGGGCGTGGCATGGCGCCAAACTTTACTTTGACGGTTTTTGGCCATTTTTCGGCAAAAAAAAGGGGTCGTACTTTAACAAACTCCTCCTAGGGACTTTGGCCAAATGAGATGCGTTTAAAATGACAGATACAACACATATAGGCGACGATAAATTGCGAATATGTTTTTCCTACGCCATAAGATGTGGGCGTGGCATGGCGCCACACTTTACTACGACCGTTTTTGGCCATTTTTCGGCCAAAAAAAAGGGGTCGTACTTTAACAAACTCCTCCTAGGGACTTTGGCCAAATGAGACACCTTTAAAATGACAGACACAACACATATAGGTGACGATAAATTGCGAATATATTTTTCCTACGCCATAAGATGTGGGCGTGGCATGGCGCCAAACTTTACTACGACCGTTTTTGGCCATTTTTCGGCCAAAAAAAAGGGGTCGTACTTTAACAAACTCCTCCTAGGGACTTTGGCCAAATGAGAGGTGCACATCCGTTAGAAAAAGAAGTGTTTCCTCCCACATTTGTTACAAAGAGTGTGTTGCATAGACCAGTCCAGATGTTGTCTTTGAATCCATCTGGAATTGTGATTTCATTCCCACACTCTGGATGTAAAAGTCACGTGCGACGAGGGACTTTTGGGACATGATTTAACGGGCCCAGCACACCAAGAGTCTGTGTGGCTTCCTTTCACTTTTTTTTCTCTCAAAACCAGAGACAAAAATGCGACCGGGAGCGTGAACGTGGTTCTGAGAGCGCCCACTCGTCGAGGTGCAGGACCGTCACACACACACACACACACACACACACACACAACACACACACACACACACACACACACACACACACACACACACACACACACACACACACACACACACACACACACACACACACACACACACACACACTCGTGTATTTGTTACCTTCTTGAGACCTCAGAGAAAAATGCCTCCCTCTTTAGGACCAGCCTTTATAAAGAAGTGTATTTACAACATTAATAATATATACATACTATGCAAATATTAAAAAAAGCTTGTTGTGAAAAATTTGTTGAATTTCACAAGAAAAAGGTCACAATTTCACAAGAAAAACTTCGAATTTTGGCAGTATTATAATAAAAGTCGACAATTTTACAATAAAAACTCAACATTTGTGCAATATTATGATAAAAGTTGGAATTTTACTCAATAACAGTCGCAGTTTTACAAGAAAAGTTTAAGATTTTGGCAATTTTATAAAAAGAGTCGTAATTTTACTCGACAAAAGTCACAATTTTATAAGAAAACTTTGAAATGCTGGCAATGTTGTAATAATAATCTGAATTTTGCATGGCAAAATTATGACAAAAAATTTCACTATTTTACAAGGACAACAAAAAAATTGGCAACATTGTGATAAAAGTCAGAATTTTATAAGAAAACTGACATTTTGGCAATATTACAATAATAATCGGAATTTTATTTGGCAAAATGACAAAAGTCATCATTTTACTCAAAAAATTTCACTATTTTACAACAACAAAAAAATTGGCAATATTCTGATATTATGCAAATATTAAAAAAAGCTTGTTGTAAAAAATTTGTTGAATTTCACAAGAAAAAGTTCACAATTTCACAAGAAAAACTTCAAATTTTGGCAGTATTATAATAAAAGTCGACAATTTTACAATAAAAACTCAACATTTGTGCAATATTATGACAAAAGTTGGAATTTTACTCAATAACAGTCGCAGTTTTACAAGAAAAGTTTAAGATTTTGGCAATTTTATAAAAAGAGTCGTAATTTTACTTGACAAAAGTCACAATTTTATAAGAAAAATTTGAAATGCTGGCAATGTTATAATTATAATCTGAATTTTGCATGTCGCTATTTTACAAGGACAACAAAAACATTGGCAATATTGTGATAAAAGTTAGAATTTTATAAGAAAACTTATATATTTTGGAAATAAAATAATAATAATCTGAATTTTACTTGGCAAAATTATGACAAAAGTCATCATTTTACTCAAAAAATGTCACTATTTTACAAGAACAACAACAAAATTGGCAATATTCTGATATTATGCAAATATTTAAAAAAGCTTGTTGTGAAAAATTTGTTGAATTTCACAAGAAAAAGTTCACAATTTCACAAGAAAAACTTCGAATTTTGGCAGTATTATAATAAAAGTCGACAATTTTACAATAAAAACTCAACATTTGTGCAATATTATGACAAAAGTTGGAATTTTACTCAATAACAGTCGCAGTTTTACAAGAAAAGTTTAAGATTTTGGCAATTTTATAAAAAGAGTCGTAATTTTACTCGACAAAAGTCACAATTTTATAAGAAAACTTTGAAATGCTGGCAATATTATAATAATAATCTGAATTTTGCTTAAAAAATGTCACTATTTTACAAGGACAACAAAAACATTGGGAATATTGTGATAAAAGTTAGAATTTTATAAGAAAACTTATATATTTTGGCAATAAAATAATAATAATCTGAATTTTACTTGACAAAATTATGACAAAAGTCATAATTTTACTCAAAAAATGTCACTATTTTACAAGACCAACAAAAAAATTGGCAATGTTGTAAAAAAAAGTCTGAATTTAATATGACAAATGTCACCATTTTGCATTAAAAAGTAATAATTTTACACAATAAAGTAATAATTTTACGAGAAAATATTGCAATATTACAGGAACAGAAAGAATATGAGAAATTGATCCCAATTTTATAAGAAAAAAGTCGACACATTGTGACCAAAATGACTACCTCTTTAGGACCTCCCTTAATAGATATATAAAGAAGTGTATTTACAACATTAATAATATATACATACTATGCATGTATAAAAGAGCTTGTTGTGAATTTTTTTGGGGAATTTCACAAGAAAAAGGTCACAATTTCACAAGAAAAACGTAGAATTTTGGCAGTTTTATACAAAAGTCATCATTTTGCTTAAAAAATGTCACTATTTTACAAGGACAACAAAAAAATTGGCAATATTGTGATAAAAGTCAAAATTTTATAAGAAAACTGACATTTTGGCAATATTACAATAATAATCGGAATTTTATTTGGCAAAATGACAAAAGTCATAATTTTACTCAAAAAATGTCACTATTTTACAAGAACAACAAAAAAATTGGCAATATTCTGATATTATGCAAATATTTAAAAAAAGCTTGTTGTGAAAAATGTGTTGAATTTCACAAGAAAAAGGTCACAATTTCACAAGAAAAACTTCGAATTTTGGCAGTATTATAATAAAAGTCGACAATTTTACAATAAAAACTCAACATTTGTGCAATATTATGATAAAAGTTGGAATTTTACTCAATAACAGATGCAGTTTTACAAGAAAAGTTTAAGATTTTGGCAATTTTATAAAAAGAGTCGTAATTTTACTCGACAAAAGTCACAATTTTATAAGAAAAATTTGAAATGCTGGCAATGTTATAATAATAATCTGAATTATGCATAGCAAAATTATGACAAAAGTCATAATTTTGCTTAAAAAATGTCAGTATTTTACAAGGACAACAAAAACATTGGCAATATTGTGATAAAAGTTAGAATTTTATAAGAAAACTTATAGATTTTGGCAATAAAATAATAATAATCTGAATTTTACTTGGCAAAATTATGACAAAAGTCATCATTTTACTCCAAAAATGTCACTATTTTACAAGACCAACAAAAATATTGGCAATGTTGTAATAAAAGTCCGAATTTAATATGACAAATGTCACCATTTTGCATTAAAAAGTAATACTTTTACACAGTAAAGTAATAATTTTACGAGAAAATATTGCAATATTACAGGAACAGAAAGGATATGAGAAATTGTTCCCAATTTTATAAGAAAAAAGTCGACACATTGTGACAAAAATGCCTACCACTTTAGGACCTCCCTTAATAGATATATAAAGATGTGTATTTACAACATTAATAATATATACATACTACGCATGTATAAAAAAGGTTGTTGTGAAATTTTTTGGGGAATTTCACAAGAAAAAGGTCACAATTTCACAAGAAAAACTCAGAATTTTGGCAGTATTATAATAAAAGTCGTCATTTTACTCAACACAAGTCAAAATTTTACAAGAAAAACTCAACATTTGTGCAATATTATTATAAAAGTTGGAATTTTACTCAATAACAGTCGCAATTTTACAAGAAAAGCTAAAGATTTTGGCAATTTTATGAAAAGAGTCGTAATTTGACTCGACAAAAGTCACAATATTATAAGAAAACTTTAAAATGTTGGCAATATTATAATAATAATCGGAATTCTACTTAGCAAAATTATGACAAAAGTCATAATTTTGCTTTAAAAAATTCACTATTTTACAAGGACAACAAAAAAATTGACAACATTGTGACAAAAGTCTGAATTTTATAAGAAAACTGACATTTTGGCAATATTACAATAATAATCGGAATTTTCTTTGGCAAAATAACAAAAGTCATCATTTTACTCAAAAAATTTCACTATTTTACAAGAACAACAAAAAAATTGGCAATATTCTGATAAAAGTCAGAATTTCATATGACAAATGTCCCCATTTTGCATTAAAAAGTAATGATTTTACATAAAAAAGTAATCATTTTATGAGGAAAATATTGCAATATTACAGAAACAGAAAGAACATGAGAAATTGTTCTCAATTTTATGAGAAAAAAGTTGACACATTGTGAGAAAAATACTCAGTTTTAGTTCTTTTTTTTGTGGTTGAATTTTTTGTTTGTAATTTATTTTTAATCTTCATTATTTACTTCAAGTTATTACAGTATCAGAATCAGAAATACTTTAATAATCCCCGGCGGGAAATTAAATGTCTCTATATACATATTTATTTTATTTGTTTTATTAATTTTGGCCAAAGGGGGCGCATTTCAATTTCTTACACACACTTGTTATTTCATACATTGACCATAGGGGGAGCACGTACACATTTTTACACACACTTGTTATTTCATATGTTGACCAGAGGGGGAGCACTTGCACATTTTTACACACACTTGTTATTTCATATGTTGACCAGAGGGGGAGCACTTCTACATTTTTACACACACTTGTTATTTCATATGTTGACCAGAGGGGGAGCACTTGCACATTTTTACACACAGTTGTTATTTCATATGTTGACCAGAGGGGGAGCACTTGCACATTTTTACACACAGTTGTTATTTCATATGTTGAGCAGAGGGGGAGCACTTACACATTTTTACACACACTTGTTATTTCATATGTTGACCAGAGGGGGAGCACTTACACATTTTTACACACACTTGTTATTTCATATGTTGACCAGAGGGGGAGCACTTTTAAAAGCGACACACAGTCAATGTGAAAAATCCCTCCTTTTTGGGAGCACCCTCATTTTGATAGATTTCACCACCAGGGGGTGCAAATGAGATCTCTATTTTTTTGTTTTTTGTAATGTGTAAAGAAGTCAGGGACCACAGATGGCCCCTGTGCCGCACTTTGGGCAACCCAGCTGTAGAAGCTAACTGTTAATGGCCACTATAGTCTTAGTAGCGTAGTGTATTTGTTCATCCTATGCTCACATATGGCTTGTCTTACGTCAGCACCGGGAGTCCTAAAATCAGCTGTTCACCTGGAATAGGAAAGTCCTTCTTTATCTTGTTTTATCATATATTGCTGCCTTTGCACCTGTCAATGTTTACTTTTGTATGCACATTAAATCAACAAAAAAAATCCTGACTTTGGAGCAATGTTCACGGACTCTAGTATTTGGCTCTCTATTAGATGCAATGTTATTGGGACCATGATTTATGTCCTCACTTGTTCACACCTCCTCAACTGGACCTGTGTGCAATATTATGATAAAAGTTGGAATTTTACTCAATAAAAGTCGCAATTTTACACGAAAAGCTTGAAATTTTGGCAATTTTATGAAAAGAGTCGCAATTTTACTCGACAAAACTCACAATTTTATCAAAAAACGTTCAATTTTGGCAATATTATAATAATAATCTAAATATTGCTCGGCAAAATAATGATAAAAGTCATAATTTTACTGAAAAAAAAAAAGGCACAATTTTATAAGGACAGCAAAAAAAACGGGCAATATTGTGATAAAAGTCAGAATTTGATATGACCAATGTCACCATTTTGCATTAAAAAGTAATCATTTTACATTAAAAAAAAAAGAAGTAATAATTTTACGAGAAAATGTTACAGAAACAGAAAAAACATGAGAAATTGTTCCCAATTTTATAAAAAAAAAAAGTTGACACATTGTGAGAAAAATACTGCTTCTAGTTCATTGATGTAAAGAAATAAAAATAATCTTCATTATTTACTTTAAGTTATTACAGTATATATATATATATATATATATATATATATATATATATATATATATATATATATATATATATATATATATATATAAATAAATAAATAATAATATATATATATATATATATAATAATAGATTTCACCACCAGGGGGTGCAAATGAAATCTCTATTTTCTGGCCACTATAGTCTTAGTAGCGTAGTGTATGTGTTCATCCTATGCTCACATACTGTATGGCTTGTCTTACGTCAGCCCCGGAAGTGGTAAAATCAGCTGTTCATCTGCCGGGTTTTTTCGGGGATGAATGGGGAAGTCCTTCTTTATCTTGTTTTATCATATATTGCTGCCTTTGCACCTGTCAATGTTTACTTTTGTATGCACATTCAATCAACAAAAAATCCTGACTTTGGAGCAATGTTCACAGACTCTAGTATTTGGCTCTCTATTAGATGCAATGTTATTGGGACCATGATTTATGTCCTCACTTGTTCACACCTCCTCATATGGAAGATACTTTTGCTCGTTGATGTCTCAAGAAGGGTAGGAATACAAGTCACACACACACACACACACACACACACACACACACACACACACACACACACACACACACACACACACACACACACACACACACACACACATTCTTGTATTTCCTACCTTCTTGAGACCTGAGAAAAATGCCTACCACTTTAGGACCAGCCTTTCTAGATATATAAAGAAGTGTATTTACAACATTAATAATATATACATACTATGCAAATATAAAAAAGCTTGTTGTGAAAGATGGGTTTGAATTTCACAAGAAAAAGGTCACAATTTCCCAAATAAAATGTACAATTTGTGCAGCATTATAAACAAAAGTCGTAATTTTCCTCAACGCAAGTCAAAATGTTACAAGAAAAACTGAACATTTATGCAATATTATGATAAAAGTTGGAATTTCACTCAATAGCAGTCGCAATTTTACAAGAAAAGCTTAAAATCTTGGCAATTTCATGAAAAGAGTCGTCATTTTACTCAAGAAAAGTCAAAATTTTATAAGAAAACTTACAAATTTGGGCAATATTATAATAATAATAGGAATTTTTACTTGGCAAAATTATGACAAAAGTCACAATTTTACTCCAAAAATTGGCAATATTGTGATGCAAGTCAGAATTGTATATGACAAATGTCCCCATTTTACATAAAAAGTAATAATTTTACATAAAAAGTAATAATTTTATGAGAGACCCATTGGGAGAAAAAGACTGCTTTTAGTTAAAAAAAAATTAATTTGTATTTTTTGTTGTTGTAATTGGTTTCTAATCATTTTCTACGTCGTTTTGTATGTCTCCATGTACATGTTTATTTGATGTTTTTAAATAAATTTTGGCCAAAGGGGGCGCATTTCAATTTCTTACAGACACTTGTTATTACATATGTTGGCCAAAGGGGGAGCGTTTCAAATGTCTTACACACACTTGTTATTTAATATGTTGACCACAGTGGGGAGCACTTTTAAAAGCGACACACGGTCAATTTGAAAAAAAACCCTCCTTTTTGGGACCACCCTCATTTTGATAGATTTCACCACCAGGGGGTGCAAATGAGACATTCTCTATTAGATGCAATGATTTTCCGTATTGGGACCATGACTTTGGTCCTAACTTGTTCACACCTCCTCATATGGAAGGTACTTTTCCTTCCTGGTGTCTCAAGAAGGCTACATATAAGAACACACACACACACACACACACACACACACACACACACACACACACACACACACACACACACACACACACACACACACACACACACACACACACATTCTTGTATTTCCTACCTTCTTGAGACCTCCGAAAAATGCCTACCACTTTAGGACCAGCCTTTCTAGATATATAAAGATTTGTATTTACAACATTAATAATATATACATACTATGCAAATATAAAAAAGCTTGTTGTGAAAGATGAGTTGGAATTTCACAAGAAAAAGGTCACAATTTCACAAGTAAAATGTACAATTTGTGCAGTGTTATAAACAAAAGTCATAATTTTCATCAACGCAAGTCAAAATGTTACAAGAAAAACTGAACATTTATGCAATATTATGATAAAAGTTGGAATTTCACTCAATAGCAGTCGCAATTTTACAAGAAAAGCTTAAAATCTTGGCAATTTCATGAAAAGAGTCGTCATTTTACTCAAGAAAAGTCAAAATTTTATGAGAAAACTTACAAATTTGGGCAATATTATAATAATAATAGGAATGTTTACTTGGCAAAATTATGACAAAAGTCATCATTTTACTCCAAAAATTGGCAATATTGTGATACAAGTCAGAATTGGATATGACAAATGTCACCATTTTACATAAAAAGTAATAATTTTACATAAAAAGTAATAATTTTACGAGAGACAAATTGGGAGAAAAAGACTGCTTTTAGTTCAATTTTTTTAATTTGTATTTTTTGTTGTTGTAAATGGTTTCTAATCATTTTCTACGTCGTTTTGTATGTCTCCATGTACATGTTTATTTGATGTTTTTAAATACATTTTGGCCAAAGGGGGCGCATTTCAATTTCTTACAGACACTTGTTATTACTAGAGATGTCCGATAATATCGGTCTGCCGATATTATCGGCCGATAAATGCGTTAAAATGTAATATCGGAAATTATCGGTATCGGTTTTTTTTATTATCAGTATCGTTTTTTGTTTTTTTTTGGGTTTTTGTTGTTGTTGTTTTTATTAAATCCACATAAAAAACACAAGATACACTTACAATTAGTGCACCAAACCACAAAACCTCCCTCCCCCATTTACACTCATTCACACAAAAGGGTTGTTTCTTTCTGTTATTAATATTCTGCTTCCTACATTATATATCAATATATATCAATACAGTCTGCAAGGAATACAGTCCGTAAGCACACATGGTTGTGCGTGCTGCTGCTCCACTAATAATACTAACCTTTAACAGTTAATTTTACAAATTTTCATTAATTACTAGTTTCTATGTAACTGTTTTTATATTGCTTTACTTTCTTTTTTATTCAAGAAAATGTTTTTAATTTATTTATATTATTTTATTTGATTCATTTTTTTAAAAAGTACCTAATCTTCACCATACCTGGTTGTCCAAATTAGGCATAATAATGTGTTCATTCCACGACTGTATATATCGGTTGATATCGGTATCGGTAATTAAAGAGTTGGACAATATCGGCATATCGGATATCGGCAAAAAGCCATTATCGGACATCCCTAGTTATTACATATGTTGGCCAAAGGGGGAGCGTTTCAAATGTCTTACACACACTTGTTATTTCATATGTTGACCACAGTGGGGAGCACTTTTAAAAGCGACACACGGTCAATTTGAAAAAAAAAAACCCTCCTTTTTGGGACCACCCTCATTTTGATAGATTTCACCACCAGGGGGTGCAAATGAGACATTCTCTATTAGATGCAATGATTTTCCGTATTGGGACCATGACTTTGGTCCTAACTTGTTCACACCTCCTCATATGGAAGGTACTTTTCCTTCCTGGTGTCTCAAGAAGGCTACATACAAGAACACACCCACACACACACACACACACACACACACACACACACACACACACACACACACACACACACACACACACACACACACACACAGGGAATCCATCATTGGAATAAAAAAGCTGTTTTGTTTTTCTCGTGTTTTGCGTAGATTTAACGACGCTTCTCCCACGCCGCCCCCCTGCAGGGCACCTCTGACCTCGCCGCAGCTGCCAAAGGGCGTGGCCCCTCACCCCCACATCGCGACGGCGTGAACGTTTCGACCTCTCGCTGGTCTCTTAATGTGGCTCCTCGTATATGGTTTGTGGCGTAATGTGGCGTTAAATAAAAAAAATGTCAAAAAGCCCTGATGTCTTTCATTTGCGTGATTTGTCTGACCTGCAAGAACCCGATGACCACCACCTCGGCAGACTGGATGAAGGCTCGTGCAGCTTTGCCGTCATTCAGCCGGGGCAGCGTCACATCTGTGGGAGAACACATCAAAGGTGTCACATGGCACGCGGAATACGTGCCTGCAGGGCCCTGAAATACTTGCTGAGGACTGCCGCCAGGAAGAAGAAATGACAGGCAAAAAGTAACAACGTAGAATTTTTAAAGTCATGGCGAGTTCAACTAAATACTCCAATAAATGTCGATACTTCTCTAAATAAAGGGGACCACAAAAAATGTCATTATTGTAACAACAAATGTTAGTGTACATGAAACATATGTTTATTATTGTCATTTAGTCCTTAAATAAAATAGACAACTTGTCTTTTAGTAGTAAGTAAACAAACAAAGACTCCTAATTAGTAACATATTGTGTCATTTATACACCTATTATTTTCTACACATTATGAGGGACAAGTGGTAGAAAATTTATAATATATATATATATATATATATATATATATATATATATATATATATATATATATATATATATAATATATAATATATATATATATATATATATATATATTATATATAATATATATATATATATATATATATTATATATTATATTATTATATTATATATATATATATATATTATATATATAATATATAATAATATATATATTATATATATCTATAATAGAAAATATTAATCTACTTGTTCATTTACTGTTAATATCTGCTTATTTTCTGTTTTAACATGTTCTATCTACACTTCTGTTCAAATGTAATAATCACTTATTCTTCTCTTCTTTGATACTTGACATTAGTTTTGGATGATACCACACATTTAGGTATCGATCCGATACCAAGTAGTTACAGGATCATACATTGGTCGTATTTAGAGATGTCCGATAATATCAGCCTGCCGATATTATCGGCCGATAAATGCTTTAAAATGTAATATCGGAAATGATCGGTATCGGTTTTTTTTATCGGTATCGTTTTTTTTTGTTTTTTTATTAAATCAACATAAAAAACACAAGATACACTTATAAATAAATAAATAATTATGTTTCCATATATTAGCCGCATATTTTTCGGACTATAAATCGCAGTTTTTTTCATAGTTTGGTGCAACTTATACTCAGGAGCCACTTATGTGTGAAATTATTAACACATTACCGTAAAATATCAAATAATATTATTTAGTAGGGATGTCCGACAATGGCTTTTTGCCGATATACGATATTGTCTAACTCTTTAATTACCGATTTAGATATCAACCGATACCGATATATACAGTCGTGGAATTAACACATTATTAGAGATGTCCGATAATATCAGCCTGCTGATATTATCGGCCAATAAATGCTTTAAAATGTAAAATCGGAAATTATCGGTATCGGTTTTTTAATTATCGGTATCGTTTTATTTTTATTTATTTATTTTTAATTAAATCAACATAAAAAACACAAGATACACTTATAAATAAATAAATAATTATGTTTCCATATATTAGCCGCATATTTTTCGGACTATAAATTGCAGTTTTTTTCATAGTTTGGTGCGACTTATACTCAGGAGCGACTTATGTGTGAAATTATTAACACATTACCGTAAAATATCTAATAATATTATTTAGTAGGGATGTCCGATAATGGCTTTTTGCCGATATATCCGATATTGTCCAACTCTTTAATTACTGATACCAATACCAACCGATACCGATATATACAGTCGTGGAATAAACACATTATTAGAGATGTCCGATAATATCGGCAGGCTGATATTATCGGCCAATAAATGCTTTAAAATGTAAAATCGGAAATTATCGGTATCCATCCATTCATCTTCTTCCGCTTATCTGAGGTCGGGTCGCGGGGGCAGCAGCCTAAGCAGGGAAACCCAGACTTCCCTCTCCCCAGCCACTTCGTCCAGCTCCTCCCGGGGGATCCCGAGGCGTTCCCAGGCCAGCCGGGAGACATAGTCTTCCGTATCGTTTTTTTAATTATCGGTATCGTTTTATTTTATTATTTTTTTTGTTTTTGTTTTTTTTAATTAAATCAACATAAAAAACACAAGATACACTTACAATTAGTGCACCAACCCAAAAAACCTCCCTCCCCCATTTACACTCATTCACACAAAAGGGTTGTTTCTTTCTGTTATTAATATTCTGCTTCCTACATTATATATCAATATATATCAATACAGTCTGCAAGGGATACAGTCCGTAAGCACACATGGTTGTGCGTGCTGCTGCTCCACTAATAGTACTAACCTTTAACACTTCATTTTACTCATTTTCATTAATTACTAGTTTCTATGTAACTGTTTTTATATTGTTTTACTTTCTTTTATATTCAACAAAATGTTTTTCATTTATTTATCTTATTTTATTTTATTAATATTTTAAAAAAAGGACCTTATCTTCACCATACCTGGTTGTCCAAATTAGGCATAATAATGTGTTAATTCCACGACTGTATATATCGGTATTGGTTTATATCAGTATCAGTTGATATCGGTATCGGTAATTAAGATTTGGACAATATATAATATCGGATATCGGCAAAAAGCCATTATCGGACATCCCTAGTCATATTCAAAATCCTCATGTGTCCAGGGACGTATTTACTGACTTTATAAACATAATATGAATTTTTTTTAAAATAACAAAATTTTGTGACAATGAAAAATATCGATGTAGTCATAGCAGTATCGACTAGTAACGCTCCTGTAGATGTCAGGTGTAGATCCACCCATGGCGTTTGTTTACATTGTGACGGCGGTGAGCCATTGCATCCTCCTACGGCGTGTAGTGAAGCACGTTTAGCTATTCCTCGTCCTCCAGTGATAACGGTACTTGCAAGAAACATACTTTATTTGTCGCCATGGAAACGAGGATTAGTGATTTACAAGTAGCTAAAACACCGCCGCTAACTAGCTGGCCATGTATGATACATGAAATACAAGACAAAGACGCAAACGCAGGAGAGATCGGGGAGGGGGAAGGGGGGAGGGGGGTAGGGGGGGAGGGGGGAGGGGAAGTGTCCGCCTTCGTTGAGAGCCATCAAGAACTCAGACTGCGAGGACAAATGTGCACAAACTTTTGAAACTCACTTGGAAAAAAAATTGGGAAAAAGTGTAGCTAGCTAAGCAGCAAAAAGAGGCTAGCCTAGCATAGTGAATTATATTTATATAGCGCTTTTCTCTAGTGACTCAAAGCGCTTTTACATAGTGAAAGCCAACATCTAAGTGACATTTAAAGCAGAGTGGGTGGCACTGGGAGCAAGGACAGAGACTAGGATGGCGGACGCGGGGATCGAACCCGGAACCCTCAAGTCGCTGGCACAATTTAGTGTACCAGCACTCAAAAAGTCTGGATTTTTTTCCAAGTGTCACAATTTTAGGGTACCAGCACTCTGTGGAGAAAGTGCGGCATTGAATTCCCACAAACCAAACCTAAAATACGGGGCCACGTGATGTCATTCGGGGCCCTATCTTCAGACAGTGTTGCATATTTTGGTGAGGCCGAGGAGTCCAGCAGGTGTTCCCGGGTAACGGGAGGCCTTTTGGGTCCCTATTTTCAGACAGTTTGACGGCCACTCTACCAACCGAGCCATACCGCCCCACATATGTTGACCTATAGTCACCTGTTTTAGCATTTTGTAAACAACTGTCCACACCTCCGTACTGAAAAGATGGACAAGACAGCAAGGTTGACACGGGTGGTGAGCAAAAGGCCGAATGAAGTCGACGTGCGTTACCTTGCTCACCGGCCATGGCGGGCGACGCCAGCAGGACCAGGAAGAAAAGTCCACTCAGCATTTTTTCCCCCCAATGGACTTCCCAGAGAAAGGGTGAAGTTTGCAGGACTGTGCGGTTGTTACTGAGCCTGTAATACAAGTAGTACTAGGAGGAGTAGTCGTAGTGGTGATAAGAAGTTTGTTGGGAAGCCCACAGTTGTTCCTGATAAGTGAGGCTCCTTTGATGACGTGTCGCCTTGGCAAGGCTTTATTTGTGCACACTTTAGCAAGGGACCGTCAGCAAAGTGCTTTATTGATATTTGCAGAGCCTTAGCTTCATTTTAAGGAGTTTTAGCAAATATTTCCTTTTATTTTACACCACTCCACTTATAGGTCTTTGTTGATTATGACAGGAAGAACTAATAAAGTTAAAAAAAAATATATATATACATATTTATATATATTTATATATATACACATACATATATATGCACATATACATTTATATATACACAAATATATATATACAGTGTATATATATATACATATATTTATATATATACACATACATATATATGCACACATATATTTATATATACACAAATATATATACACAGTGTATATATCTATATATACATATATTTGTATATATATATGTATATATTCATATATATATATATGTATATGCAGTATATGTATCTATGTGTATATATTTATACTGTGTCTATATATATATATTAGGGATGTCCGATAATGGCTTTTTGCCAATATCCGATATTCCGATATTGTCCAACTCTTTAATTACCGATACCGATATCAACCGATACCGATATCAACCGATATATACAGTCGTGGAATTAACACATTATTATGCCTAATTTGGACAACCATGTATGGTGAAGATTAGGTACTTTTTAAAAAAATAAATCAAATAAAATAAGATAAATAAATTAAAAACATTTTCTTGAATAAAAAAGAAAGTAAAACAATATAAAAACAGTTACATAGAAACTAGTAATGAATGAAAATGAGTAATATTAAGTGTTAAAGGTTAGTATTATTAGTGGAGCAGCAGCACGCACAATCATGTGTGCTTACGGACTGTATCCCTTGCAGACTGTATTGATATGTATTGATATGTAATGTAGGAACCAGAATATTGATAACAGAAAGAAATGGGGGGAGGTTGGTGCACTAATTGTAAGTGTATCTTGTGTTTTTTATGTTGATTTAATAAAAAAAAACCCAAAAAAACAGATACAGATAAAAAAAAAAACGATACCGATAATTTCCAATATTACATTTTAACGCATTAATCGTCCGATAATATCGGCAGACCGATATTATCGGACATCCCTAATATATATATATATATATATATATATATATATATATATATATATATATATATATATATATATATATATATATATATATATATATACTGTGTATATATGTATATATATGTACAAGTATATATGTATATATATGTAGAAGTATATAGTCAAGGTTTCTGTGGTGTATCCGTTATACAGTGCTCAATACCGGGAATATACGTTATATATATATATTTTTATAAAATCCCCTGACGAGCAGGGAAACCTGCGAAACAGGCTTGTAGGGATGATATAGCCCCTTGTATTTTTTACTGACCTAACGTATATGTACAAGTATATATATGTATACATATATTTGTATATATGTATATGTATATATATGTATATATTCATATATATATATATGTAAATGCAGTATATGTATCTATGTGTATATATATATACTGTGTCTATATATATATATATATTAGGGATGTCCGATAATGGCTTTTTGCCGATATCCGATATTCCGATATTGTCCAACTCTTTAATTACCGATACCGATATCAACCGATACCGATATCAACCGATATATGCAGTCGTGGAATTAACACATTATTATGCCTAATTTGGACAACCAGGTATGGTGAAGATAAGGTACTTTTTAAAAATAATAATAAAATAAGATAACTAAATTAAAAACATTTTCTTGAATAAAAAAGAAAGTAAAACAATATAAAAACAGTTACATAGAAACTAGTAATGAATGAAAATGAGTAAAATGAAGTGTTAAAGGTTAGTACTATTAGTGGAGCAGCAGCACGCACAATCATGTGTGCTTACGGACTGTATCCCTTGCAGACTGTATTGATATATATTGATATATAATGTAGGAACCAGAATATTGATAACAGAAAGAAATGGGGGGAGGGAGGTTTTTTGGGTTAGTGCACTAATTGTAAGTGTATCTTGTGTTTTTTATGTTGATTTAATTAAAAAAAACAAAAACAAAAACAGATACAGATAAAAAAAAAACGATACAGATAATTTCCAATATTACATTTTAACGCATTTATCGGCCGATAATATCGGCAGGCCGATATTATCGGACATCCCTAATATATATATATATATATACTATGTATATATGTACAAGTATATATGTATATATATGTAGAAGTATATAGTCAAGGTTTCTGTGGTGTATCCGTTATACAGTGCTCAATACCGGGAATATACGTTATATATATATATTTTTATAAAATCCCCTGACGAGCAGGGAAACCTGCGAAACAGGCTTGTAGGGATGATATAGCCCCTTGTATTTTTTACTGACCTAACGTATATGTACAAGTATATATATGTATATATACATATTTATGTATATATACATATTTATGTACATACTGTCTGTACCTATACACACATACATACACAACCGTTCAAAAGTTTGGGGTCACCCAAACAATTTAGTGGAATAGCCTTCATTTCTAAGAACAAGAATAGACTGTCGAGTTTCAGATGAAAGTTCTCTTTTTCTGGCCATTTTGAGCGTTTAATTGACCCCACAAATGTGATGCTCCAGAAACTCAATCTGCCCAAAGGAAGGTCAGTTTTGTAGCTTCTGTAACGAGCTAAAGTGTTTTCAGATGTGTGAACATGATTGCACAAGGGTTTTCTAATCATCAATTAGCCTTCGGAGCCAATGAGCAAACACATTGTACCATTAGAACACTGGAGTGATAGTTGCTGGAAATGGGCCTCTATACACCTATGTAGATATTGCACCAAAAACCAGACATTTGCAGCTAAAATAGTCATTTACCACATTAGCAATGTATAGAGTGTATTTCTTTCAAGTTAAGACTAGTTTAAAGTTATCTTCATTGAAAAGTACAGTGCTTTTCCTTCAAAAATAAGGACATTTACATGTGACCCCAAACTTTTGAACGGTAGTATACGTATATATATATATATATATATATATATATATATATATATATATATATATATATATATATATATATATATATATATATATATATATATATATATATATATATATATATATATATATATATATATATGTATATATGTATATATATATACACAAAAAAGTGTAAAAAGAGCAAACAGGTGAAATGTAACGAGAAAAAGTTGCCATGTTGACTCTAAAATCTGTTTCTTCTTTGAAAATGTCGTTGCTCAAATATAATAATGAATCAAAATCATTGTTATGAATTATTGATGTTATAAAGACTAAAAAAAAAAAATCAAGCTAATGTTAAATAACATTTGCATTCATCAATAAAGTGCAAGGCAATGTCAAGAGCATCAAACAGGAACATTTAAAAAAGTACAGTAAATATTGAAGAAACATTTCTTGACAGCTATCAAAATGTCATTCTATTCATCAAGTGCTACCATGATGGCGTATCAACATAAATACCCTCTTAAAAAAAATAAAAAAATAAAAAAAAAATAAATAAATAAATTTAAAAAAAATATATATATATATAATAAATAATGTGTCCGGTAATGTCCAATATTTTGTAATATTGAGTGTTGGTGTAACTTAATAAGGACTGGTATGAATAAAGGATGGCGCTGTCTACATGTGACATATTTACTGCAGCAGAGAAGTGGTGACAAAGTTGTGTGTGCAGGTGAAATAAGGCCGCTGTAAATGTTGTGCAGGTTAGATTACAGGTGAGGTGAAAATAATGTAAGTAGGTGCTTGTTCTTACAGAGTAAGACATAAGCTGCTATAGGCTGGGATGAAACCTCCCAAACATGGACGTCTTTCTTTGCTGGGCTGTCCACGTGGGGGACACAATGTACATTATACACACACACATATATATATATATATATATATATATATATATATATATATATATATATATATATATATATATATATATATATATATATATATATATATATATATATATATATATATATAAATATAAAAAAAAATATATATATATAAATAAATAAATATATATATATATATATATATATATATATATATATATATATATATATATATATATATATATATATACATATACATATACATATACATATACATATATATTAGGGCTGCAACAACTAATCGATTAAATCGATTATAAAAATAGTTTGTGATTAATTTAGTCATCAATTCGTTGGATCTATGCTATGCCCATGCGCAGAATCCATTATTATTATTTTTTAATTTTTTAATAAACCTTTATTTATAAACTGCAACATTAACAAACAGCTGAGAAACAATAATCAAAATAAGTATGGTGCCAGTATGCTGTTTTTTTTCAATAAAATACTGGAAAGGATAGAAATGTAGTTTGTCTCTTTTATCCGATTATTAATCGAAGTAATAATCGACAGATTAATCGATTATCAAATTAATCGTTAGTTGCAGCCCTAATATATATATATATATATATATATATATATATATATATATATATATATATATATATATATATACACATATATATACATATATATGTGTATATATATACATATATGTATATACATACATATATAGCTATATATGTATTGTATGTATATATATATATATATATGTATGTATGTATGTATATATATATGTATGTATATATATATATATGTATATGTCTGTATATATGTATACATGTGTATATGTATGTATATAGGTATATATGTATATGTATGTATATAAATACATATACATATACATATATACCTGTATGTACATATACACACATACATACATATATACAGACATATACACATATATATGTGTGTATATATACTGTGTATATATATATATATATATATATATATATATATATATATATATATATATATATATATATATATATATATACACACACATATATGTACATATATTTTTTTTAGGGGAGGGGGGGGTTAATCAAAATAAATAATTAAAAAATACAATAAGCCAAACACAGATCAATAAATTGACAAAAGACAGAAAAGACAATTGATCAATAAATAAACTGAAAAAAATTCAATACATAAAAAAAGTAATTGTAATTAATGAGTATAACAATGTATATGTTAATTACATTTATGTATCTGTTTATTATTATAGGCTGCAGATTGGAATTGCATTTGGTGTGTTATGTTATGTGTTTATATATGTATTTTATTGATCATGTTATACATGTATTTTATTGATCAACTCTAATAAATGATCAACTTGATTGCTTCCTGTGTTTCCCCATTGTTTACACCAGCAGCGAGAGAGATTCGGACCGAGAAAGCGACGATTACCCCATTAATTTGAGCCAGGATGAAAGATTCGTGGATGAGGAACGTGAGAGTGAAGGACTAGAGTGCAGTGCAGGACGTATCTTTTTTCGCTCTGACCGTAACTTAGGTACAAGCTGGCTCATTGGATTCCACACTCTCTCCTTTTTCTATTGTGGATCACGGATTTGTATTTCAAACCACCTCGGATACTATATCCTCTTGAAAATGAGAGTCGAGAACGCAAAATGGACATTCACAGTGACTTTTATCTCCACGACAATACATCGGTGAAGCACTTTAGCTACGGAGATAACGTGATAGCATCGTGCTTAAATGCAGATAGAAACAGAAGAAATAAACCCCTGACTGGAAGGATAGCTAGCGTCGGATAGCGCGTCTGCTATCCAAGTCAAAGTCCTCCTGGTTGTGTTGCTGCAGCCAGCCGCTAATACACCGATCCCACCTACAACTTTCTTCTTTGCAGTCTCCATTGTTCATTAAAGAAATTGCAAAAGATTCACCAACACAGATGTCCAGAATACTGTGGAATTTTGAGATGAAAACAGAGCTTTTTTGTATTGGATTCAATGTGTCTGAATACTTCCGTTTCAACCATTGACGTCACGCGCATACGTCATCATACATAGACGTTTTCAAGCGGAAGTTTAGCGGGAAATTTAAAATGTCACTTTATAAGTTAACCCGGCCGTATTGGCATGTGTTGCAATGATAAGATTTCATCATTGATATATAAACTATCAGACTGCGTGGTCGCTAGTAGTGGCTTTCAGTAGGCCTTTAAGGTGTGTGATATAGGTCAATAATATATAGAAATTGTTGTTTATGTGTAATATATTATGTCAATAAATAAATACATAGAAACTTAATATGTGTGATATAGGTAAATAATACATATGTATATAGAAAATAATGTACTTCTTGTACACTCTATTTACTTCTTACACACTTTGTGTACTTCTTACACACTCTGTCTACTTCTTACACACTCTGTGTACTTCTTACACACTCTGTCTACTTCTTACACACTCTGTGTACTTCTTGTACACTCTGTGTACTTCTTACACACTCTGTCTACTTCTTACACACTCTGTGTACTTCTTACACACTCTGTCTACTTCTTACGCACTCTGTCTACTTCTTGTACACTCTGTCTACTTCTTACACACTCTGTGTACTTCTTACACACTCTGTGTACTTCTTACACACTCTGTCTACTTCTTACACACTCTGTCTACTTCTTGTACACTCTGTGTGCTTCTTACACACTCTGTGTGCTTCTTACACACTCTGTCTACTTCTTACACACTCTGTCTACTTCTTACACACTCTGTGTACTTCTTACACACTCTGTGTACTTCTTACACACTCTGTCTACTTCTTACACACTCTGTGTACTTCTTACACACTCTGTGTACTTCTTACACACTCTGTCTACTTCTTACACACTGTCTACTTCTTACACACTCTATCTACTTCTTACACACTCTG
>NC_084748.1:48690516-48705516 GCF_033978785.1 Entelurus aequoreus | reverse complement strand
AATATTTATTTATGTAAGGAGACTTTCATTTTAGCATTTATTGTATTTAGCTAATAATTCCTTAGATTATTTTGTATCTGTATATTAACATTTATTGTAATATTTATTTATGTAAGGAGACTTTCATGTTAGCATTTATTTGATTTAGTTAATCATGCCTTCAATTATTTTGTATCTGTATATTGATATTTATTTTAATATATGTAAGGAGACTTTCATGTTAGCATTTATTTGATTTAGTTAATCATGCCTTCAATTATTTTGTATCTGTATATTGACATTTATTTTAATATTTATTTATGTAAGGAGACTTTCATGTTAGCATTTATTTTATTTAGCTAAACATGCCTCAGATTATTTTGTATCTGTATATTAACATTTATTGTAATATTTATTAATATATTATAAATAATATATTATTATAATATATTATAAATATTCTCATGTATTATAATTATTTAGCTCCACACGCCTTCCACTATTGTGTAGGGTTATGGTTAGTATCTATCTATCTAGTACACTAACGTTTATTTTAGTATGTTCTCATGTCACAAAAGTACATGTTTGACTTTATTCACTGCTAAAAAAAAAAAATATTTAAATAAAATGTTTACCCCGTCCATCTTTTTTCAATTAAATAGTGTTTTATTTATCTTATTTTTATTTCCTATTTTATTTAAACAGCACACAAAATAAATGAGATTGATTTATTTTGGTAACGTTGTATTTATTTTGCACATGCTCAACATTTGCCCACTGCATGAAAAGTAACTATAAACAGTAAAGTAACTATAAAAAGTGAAGTAACTTTCACGTTCTCTTATATGAAATGATATTAATTAGATATCCAAGTGTGTTGTTACTTTTGTGACAAGTTGCAGGAATTTCAAGTCAACCTGCTGGAAATACACTGAACTGATTGTGGAAGCAAGACCTAAGACCTAAGACCTAAGACCTAAGACTTAAGACCTAAGACTTAAGACCTAAGATTTAAGACCTAAGACCTAAGACTTAAGACCTAAGACCTAAGATTTAAGACCTAATACTTCAGACTTTAGACATCAGACTTCAGACCTAAAACTTCAGACTTCAGGCCTAAGACTTCAGACCTAAGACTTCAGACCTAAGACTTCAGACCTCAGACTTCAGACCTCAGACTTCAGACCTAAAACTTCAGACTTCAGACCTAAAACTTCAGACCTCAGACTTCAGACCTAAAACTTCAGACTTCAGACCTCAGACTTCAGACCTAAAACTTTAGACCTAAAACTTCAGACTTAAGACTTCAGACCTAAGACTTCAGACCTAAGACTTCAGACCCCCGACTTCAGACCTCAGACTTCAGACCTCAGACTTCAGACCTAAGACTTCAGACTTCAGACCTCAGACTTCAGACCTAAAACTTCAGACTTCAGACCTAAAACTTCAGACTTCAGACCTAAAACTTCAGACTTCAGACCTAAAACTTCAGACCTCAGACTTCAGACCTAAAACTTCAGACTTCAGACCTAAAACTTCAGACTTCAGACCTAAAACTTTAGACTTCAGACCTAAAACTTCAGACTTCAGACATAAAACTTTAGACTTCAGACCTAAAACTTCAGACTTCAGACCTAAAACTTCTGACCTAAAACTTCAGACCTCAGACTTCAGACCTAAAACTTCAGTCTTCAGACCTCAGACTTCAGACCTAAAACTTCAGACCTCAGACTTCAGACCTAAGACTTCAGACCTAAGACTTCAGACTTCAGACCTAAAACCTCAGACCTAAAACTTCAGACCTCCGACTTCAGACCTCAGACCTAAGACTTCAGACTTCAGACCTAAAACTTCCGACTTCGGACCTCAGACTTCAGACTTCAGACCTAAGACTTCAGACCTAAAACTTCAGACCTAAAACTTCAGACCTCAGACTTCAGACCTAAGACTTCAGACCTAAAACTTCCGACTTCGGACCTCAGACTTCAGACCTCAGACTTCAGACTTCAGACCTAAGACTTCAGACCTAAAACTTCAGACCTAAAACTTCAGACCTCAGACTTCAGACCTAAGACTTCAGACCTAAAACTTCAGACCTAAAACTTCAGACTTCAGACCTAAGAGGTCTTCAAGTGGTGCTGAGATCTTCTTGGGAAGAAAAAAGGACTCACACTTTTGTTCCTTGGCAGGAAATAAAATGTGTGACACAGCAGTTGCGACCCCCGTGGACAAGAAGGGCCCCCCTAAGTTCAAGCAGAGGACCGCACGCACCTTCAAGAGCAAGGCCCCCAAACCTGGCCAGAAGGGGTGAGTCCCAGTAGCAACTCTGTGTGTGTGTGTACTCACATGATGTGTGTGTGTACTGACGTGTGTGCGTGCGTGTATACTGACATGATGGATGGATGTGTGTGTGTGTGTATACTGACATGATGTGTGTGTGTGTGTATACTGACATGATGTGTGTGTGTGTCTTTATTGACATTATGTGTGTGTATACTGACATGATGTGTGTATACTGACATGATGGATGTGTGTGTGTATTTACATTATGTGTGTGTATACGGACATGTGTGTGTGTGTGTGTGTATGTGTTAATGTGTCTGTATTGACATTATGTGTGTGTATACTGACATGATGTGTGTGTGTGTCTGTATTGACATTATGTGTGTATACTGACATGTGTGTGTGTATATTGACATGTGTGTGTGTGTGTGTATATTGACATGATCTGTGTGTATACTGACGTGTGTGTGTGTGTATATTGACATGTGTGTGCATTGACATGTGTGTGTGTGTGTATATTGACATGTGTGTGTGTGTGTATTGACATGTGTGTGTGTGTATATTACCATATGTGTGTGTGTTTGTGTAAATTGACATGTATACGTGTGTGTGTATTGACATGATGTGTGTGTGTATATTGATGTGTGTGTGTGTGCACATTGTCATGATGTGTGTGCATATTGTCATGTGTGTGTGTGTATTGACATGTGTGTGTATATATTGACATGTGTGTGTTTGTGTGTGTATTGACATGATGTGTGTGTGTGTATATTGACATGATGTGTGTGTATATTGACATGATGTGTGTATATTGACATGTGTGTGTGTATATTGACACGTGTGTATATTGACATGATGTATGTGTGTGTATATTGACATGATGTGTGTGTATATTGACGTGTGTGTGTGTATTGACATGTGTGTGTATGTATTGACATGATGTGTGTGTGTATATTGACACGTGTTTATGTGTATATTGACATGTGTGTGTGTGTGTGTGCATATTGTCATGTGTGTGTGTGTGTGCATATTGTCATGATGTGTGTGTGTATTGACATGATGTATGTGTGTATATTGACTTGATGTGTGTGTGTGTATATTGTCATGTGTGTGTGTGTATATTGACATGATGTGTGTGTGTATATTGTCATGATGTGTGTATGTGTGTGTATTGACATGATGTGTGTGCTTGATGTGTGTGTATATTGACATGATGTGTGTGTGTATATTGACATGATGTGTGTGTGTGTGTATATTGACATGATGTGTGTGTGTGTGTATATTGACATGATGTGTGTGCAGGTTTGGAGATGACATCCCTGGCATGGAGGGTCTGGGCACAGACATCACGGTGGTCTGTCCCTGGGAGGCCTTTGGGGACATGGAGCTCAGTGACCTGGCCAAGTATGGAATTGTCTAGAAGGAATCTAGAAGGACACTACAATGATTCTAGAAGGACTCAAGAAGGAATCTTCCCGCGTGTTTCTGCCATGGACCACCTCAAACACGTCCTCTGCTCGAACCCTGCACTCCATCCAGCGACCCACTGCACCCCCGCACCACCTGATGGTTGATGTCCTCCACACATAGGACTCATGCACACTTTGTGTAGACCTCACACTTCTCACTCTACATACTTACTGTACTCTACATACTTATTGTACTGTACATGAATACTTCAATACTATTATACCTTCTGATATTTATACATAATATTGTACTGTATGATAATACATCAATATTATAGTACTGTATGATATTGATACATAAAATATTATAGTACTGTATATTGATACATAAATATTATAGTACTGTATGATATTGATACATAAATATTATAGTACTGTATAATATTGATACATAAATATTATATATAGTACAGTATAATATTGATACATAAAATATAGCACTGTATGATATTAATACATGAATATTACAGTACTGTATAAAGCATAAGATCATCATCACGTGATCATTTTGGAGCAGGATTGCGTCCCGAACCCTTTCCTCTTTTTCCCGCCTTTATCGCTGCATGACCCCTGACCCCTGACCTCCTGGGACCTCTGACTTACTGTACAGATGTTTGTGAAAGATACATTTCTATTTTTATGAGCGACTCCATGAATGACATCAATAAAGTTTGGTGTTCCCCGAAACCATGTTGGTGTTTCTGTCACCTGCTGCAAATATGACATTATTGATTATGATTATTGATGAAATATTGCGAAGTGGTGTCCCGTTCTGCGCGGCTTGGAGGTGTGACACCACTCACTCGTCTTGCTGCCCGCTTAAAGGGCGAGTGCACCTTTTCTGGAATGTTGTCCATGGTTCACAATCTCATGGAAGACAAGAACACACACGGTAGGTTTTTCTTTTTTTATGTATTCTAAATCGCAAAGTACAGCGAGTAAGAGGTGGCTAACAATGCAGCTACTATTCCGCCCGTGAAGCCCTCTAACAACATCCCAAAACTGCCAACAATACTCCATTTACCTGAATATTAACAAGTATTAGTGATATTGTTATTATAAGTGCTAACTCAGACAGACTATTTTTTAGCAAGCTAACTAGCTTATGCTGCTATATTGACATATTGAGCTGCTGCATGGCCTCTGAGTTGGTGAAAGTTAATTCTAGATGATAAACCATGCCTCTCGCCTGGATAGTAGAAGGTTGTGGACATAAACCCACAAGTTGCTCAACTTTGACATCCAATTTAGACCCGGAGATGGTGAGAAAGATACGAAAAAACACTTTTATTTTTATTTGTTATACGTGCGTGAGGATTAGGATGAATTTATCATCCAAACGGGGAACAAAAGTCTAGTGCTGAAAGATATAAACATCCCATCAGCCTTTATCCCAGTGAGAGCAGACATTGTACAGTAAGTGATTGTTTTATTATGTTTGTATATCTTGTTTAGCACTTAGCAATACTGCTACATGATGCTTAGTGTTTGACTAAAACGGCATTTGTTTAGCACACAGCTTCTAAAACTTGTAGATCATCCTCCTTATATTCAGGCTCAAAAACAGAAGTTTCTGGATCATCGTTTGTCCCAAAGTAGTCTTTGTTGTCTCTCATCAAGTCCGCCATGATTAGTAGTCTTGTTGTTGTTGTTGTTGTTGAAGGGAAAGTGACGGTGTGATGCGTCTGTGAAATTTAAATGATCTAAATATGTAAATATTACACGTTATGAATATTACTACATGACATATATATTTACAGTGTGTAAATAAAACCTTGATGGAGGTGTTTGGGTGACTTTTAGAGCGTTTTATAGGCGGAATAAAGTGATTCCCTGTACCTCCAATGTTAGCTGACTTTTGCTATTGTTTATTTAAGATTTAGAATGCATAAAAAAAACATACGTGTTATTGTTTTACATAAAGATTGTGAATGATGGACAAAGTTCCTAAAAAAAAAAGTATATATGCTGTATACACATTATATATATAGTATATATGTGTATATATATATACATATATATATATACATATATATACACATTATATACATACATATGTGAGTATATACATATCTGTGTGTATAAATACACAGTATATATATATATATATATATATACAGTATATATATATATACAGTTTATACATATATATGTATACACAGAGTATATATATATATATATACACAGTATATATGTATCTATACAGGCCCTGTGATGAGGTGAAAGGGACAAGCGGTAGAAAATGGATGAATGGATGTATCTATACACAGTATATATAAATATATATATACATATATATATATACTGTATATTTATACACACAGATATGTATATACTCACATATATGTAAATTATATATATATACCAATTCTGCCTGTATGAAGATATGATCCCACTTCCTGTGCTGACATACATAAAGATACAAAAACAGACGATATCAAAAGAGAATAATAAACATTCATCTTTAAAAGAGTGATTTGGTCACGTGGACACGGATGAAAAATGTTAATACGCAGCTGATATTGTTAGTTTGACTGTACCTTGAAGTGAAGGACTGAACGTGTCTTCCTCGCCTCTGCTGCCCTCCAGCGGCCAACATTGGTAACACCACACTCAGGAGTCATGACGTCATTAATGCTGCGTATACAGTCAATTAGTGAACACTTGATATACATTTTACAGCAACAATATTTGTTTTAATTCCTCATCCTTAAAAGCATCATCCTGCTGATTGAACATTTAAGTGTCTAAGGAATGGAAATAATAATAATAAATAATAACAATAATAGTACAATTTAAGTGTTTCCTATCATACGTCTAAGGAATGGAAATAATAATAATAATAATAATAATAGTACAATTTAAGTGTTTCCCATCATACGTCTAAGGAATGGAGCTAATAATAATAATAATAATACAATTTAAGTGTTTCTTATCATAAGTCTAAGGAATGGAAATAATAATAATAATAATAATAATAGTACAATTTAAGTGTTTCCCATCATACGTCTAAGGAATGGAGATAATAATAATAATAATACAATTTAAGTGTTTCTTATCATAAGTCTAAGGAATGGAAATAATAATAGTAATAATAACATAATTCAAGTGTTTCCCATTAGACGTCTAAGGAATGGAAATAATAATAATAATAATAATACAATTTAAGTGTTTCTTATCATACGTCTAAGGAATGGAAATAATAATAATAATAATAACAATAATAACATTTAAGTGTTTCCCATTAGACGTCTAAGGAATGGAAATAATAATAATAATAACATTTAAGTGTTTCCCATTAGACGTCTAAGGAATGGAAATAATAATAATAAATAATAATAATAATAGTACAATTTAAGTGTTTCCTATCATACGTCTAAGGAATGGAAATAATAATAATAATAATAGTACAATTTAAGTGTTTCCCATCATACGTCTAAGGAATGGAAATAATAATATTAATAATAATACAATTTAAGTGTTTCTTATCATACGTCTAAGGAATGGAAATAATAATAATAATAATAATAATAATATAATTCAAGTGTTTCCCATTAGACGTCTAAGGAATGGAAATAATAATAATAATAATAATACAATTTAAGTGTTTCTTATCATACGTCTAAGGAATAGAAATAATAATAATAATAATAATATAATTTAAGTGTTTCCCATTAGACGTCTAAGGAATGGAAATAATAATAATAACATTTAAGTGTTTCCCATTAGACGTCTAAGGAATGGAAATAATAATAATAATAATAATAATAATACAATTTAAGTGTTTCTTATCATACGTCTAAGGAATAGAAATAATAATAATAATAATAATATAATTTAAGTGTTTCCCATTAGACGTCTAAGGAATGGAAATAATAATAATAATAATAACAATAATAACATTTAAGTGTTTCCCATCAGACGTCTAAGGAATGGAAATAATAATAATAATAGTACAATTTAAGTGTTTCCTATCATACGTCTAAGGAATGGAAATAATAATAATAATACAATTTAAGTGTTTCTTATCATACGTCTAAGGAATGGAAATAATAATAATAATAATAATAATAATATAATTTAAGTGTTTCCCATTAGACGTCTAAGGAATGGAAATAATAATAATAATACAATTAAAGTGTTTCTTATCATACGTCTAAGGAATGGAAATACTACTACTAATAATAATAATAACATTTAAGTGTTTCCCATCAGACGTCTAAGGAATGGAAATAATAATAATAAATAAATAATAATAATAGTACAATTTAAGTGTTTCCTATCATACGTCTAAGGAATGGAAATAATAATAATAATAATACAATTTAAGTGTTTCTTATCATACGTCTAAGGAATGGAAATAATAATAATAATAATAATATAATTTAAGTGTTTCCCATTAGACGTCTAAGGAATGGAAATAATAATAGTAATAATAATAATAATAATACAATTTAAGTGTTTCTTATCATACGTCTAAGGAATGGAAATAATAATAATAATATAATTTAAGTGTTTCCCATTAGACGTCTAAGGAATGGAAATAATAATAATGATAATAATAATAATAACATTTAAGTGTTTCTTATCAGACGTCTAAGGAATGGAAATAATAAAAATAATAATAATAATAGTAATACAATTTCAGTGTTTCCTATCATACGTCTAAGGCAGGGGTCGGCAACCCAAAATGTTAAAAGAGCCATATTGGACCAAAAATACAAAAACAAATCTGTCTGGAGCCGCAAAAAATTAAAAGCCATATTACATACAGATAGTGTAATCGTCATGAGATATAAATTGAATTAAGATGACTTAAAGGAAACTAAATGAGCTCAAATATAGCTACAAATGAGGCATAATGATGCAATATGTACATATCGCTAGCCTAAATAGCATGTTAGCATCGATTAGCTTGCAGTCATGCAGTGACCAAATATGTCTGATTAGCACTCCACACAAGTCAATAACATCAACAAAACTCACCTTTGTGCACTCATGCACAACGTTAAAAGTGTGGTGGACAAAATGAGACCAAAAAAGAAGTGGCATAAAACACGTCCTAGAAAGTCGGAGAAAGTCATACACTATACGGTGAGTTCAAGGACCGCCAAAATTAGTAGGACAAAACGGCGCTCGCCAAATACTGGAATCAGTGAAGCATGTTTAATATAAACAGTGTGATTTATAACAATTAGGGAGGTTTGTGTCATCTTTGTCCTCCTACAGAAACCATATTAAAACAAAAAATATATTTTTTTCCCCTCACCTTTTTCCATTTTTCATACATTTTTGAAAAAGCTCCAGAGAGCCACTAGGGCGGCGCTAAAGAGCCGCATGCGTTGCCGACCCCTGGTCTAAGGAATGGAAATAATAAAAATAATAATAATAATAATAATACAATTAAGTTTTTCCCATCAGACGTCTAAGGAATGGAAATAATAATACTATTTTACTATTTTATTCCAGCAGATGGCAGATGACCATCATGAAACACAGTGTCAATACAGCTAGTGAGTGTGCCATACACTCACTCCAGGTCCTGTGCAGATGTTTAGGTGTGAGTCTACCTGGAGGAACACGACGTGGTTGTGGGGCCTCCATGACTGGAAGAACACAACATGGTTGTGGGGCCTCCATGACTGGAAGAACACTGTTGTGGGGCCTCCATGACTGGAAGAACATGACAGTTGTAGGGCCTCCATGACTGGAAGAACACAACATGGTTGTGGGGCCTCCATGACTGGAAGAACACTGTTGTGGGGCCTCCATGACTGGAAGAACATGACAGTTGTAGGGCCTCCATGACTGGAAGAACACAACATGGTTGTGGGGCCTCCATGACTGGAAGAACCTTGTTGTGGGGCCTCCATGACTGGAAGAACATGACAGTTGTAGGGCCTCCATGACTGGAAGAACACAACACGATTGTGGGGCCTCCATGACTGGAAGAACACAACATGGTTGTGGGGCCTCCATGACTGGAAGAACACTGTTGTGGGGCCTCCATGACTGGAAGAACACAACATGGTTGTGGGGCCTCCATGACTGGAAGAACACAACATGGTTGTGGGGCCTCCATGACTGGAAGAACACTGTTGTGGGGCCTCCATGACTGGAAGAACATGACAGTTGTGGGGCCTCCATGACTGGAAGAACACAACATGGTTGTGGGGCCTCCATGACTGGAAGAACACAACGTGGTTGTGGGGCCTCCATGACTGGAAGAACACAACGTGGTTGTGGGGCCTCCATGACTGGAAGAACACAACATGGTTGTGGGGCCTCCATGACTGGAAGAACACTGTTGCGGGGCCTCCATGACTGGAAGAACACAACATGGTTGTGGGGCCTCCATGACTGGAAGAACACAACATGGTTATGGGGCCTCCATGACTGGAAGAACACTGTTGTGGGGCCTCCATGACTGGAAGAACACAACATGGTTGTGGGGCCACCATGACTGGAAGAACACTGTTGTGGGGCCTCCATGACTGGAAGAACACTGTTGTGGGGCCTCCATGACTGGAAGAACACAACATGGTTGTGGGGCCTCCATGACTGGAAGAACACGACAGTTGTGGGGCCTCCATGACTGGAAGAACACAACATGGTTGTGGGGCCTCCATGACTGGAAGAACACAACATGGTTGTGGGGCCTCCATGACTGGAAGAACATGACAGTTGTGGGGCCTCCATGACTGGAAGAACACAACATGGTTGTGGAGCCTCCATGACTGGAAGAACATGACAGTTGTGGGGCCTCCATGACTGGAAGAACACTGTTGTGGGGCCTCCATGACTGGAAGAACACAACACGGTTGTGGGGCCTCCATGACTGGAAGAACACTGTTGTGGGGCCTCCATGACTGGAAGAACACAACATGGTTGTGGGGCCTCCATGACTGGAAGAACACAACATGGTTGTGGGGCCTCCATGACTGGAAGAACATGACAGTTGTGGGGCCTCCATGACTGGAAGAACACTGTTGTGGGGCCTCCATGATTGGAAGAACACAACACGGTTGTGGGGCCTCCATGACTGAAAGAACACAACATGGTTGTGGGGCCTCCATGACTGGAAGAACATGACAGTTGTGGGGCCTCCATGACTGGAAGAACACAACATGGTTGTGGGGCCACCATGACTGGAAGAACACTGTTGTGGGGCCTCCATGACTGGAAGAACACTGTTGTGGGGCCTCCATGACTGGAAGAACACAACATGGTTGTAGGGCCACCATGACTGGAAGAACACTGTTGTGGGGCCTCCATGACTGGAAGAACACTGTTGTGGGGCCTCCATGACTGGAAGAACACAACATGGTTGTAGGGCCACCATGACTGGAAGAACACTGTTGTGGGGCCTCCATGACTGGAAGAACACTGTTGTGGGGCCTCCATGACTGGAAGAACACTGTTGTGGGGCCTCCATGACTGGAAGAACACTGTTGTGGGGCCTCCATGACTGGAAGAACACAACATGGTTGTGGGGCCACCATGACTGGAAGAACACTGTTGTGGGGCCTCCATGACTGGAAGAACACAACATGGTTGTAGGGCCACCATGACTGGAAGAACACTGTTGTGGGGCCTCCATGACTGGAAGAACACAACATGGTTGTGGGGCCTCCATGACTGGAAGAACACTGTTGTGGGGCCTCCATGACGGGAAGAACACTGTTGTGGGGCCTCCATGACTGGAAGAACACTGTTGTGGGGCCTCCATGACTGGAAGAACACTGTTGTGGGGCCTCCATGACTGGCTGGAAAGTGTAGTTTGGTGAAGTTTCCTCCTGAAGATCAACTGTGCACATTTTCACATTACATGAATTTAGTTGAGCAGTTTTGAAAACATTTTTTTCTATATTTTTCTCAAGCCGCCACAGGAGGAGACATGTCCTTACAGGTCAGTGGTCTGTACCAGCGTTTCTTCACCATAGGGCCGTGGTCCTCTGCACTGCTACCACAATATAAGTACTCAGTTGTAATACACTTCTCCACCACTAGTGGCAGTAATGACACTTTCATTATTCAGTTGAATATATTTGATCAATTTTGGTTAAAAACAACTTTTTTTTAATTTTGAGTTTATTTAAAAAACATTCAGTTGGAATTAATTTTATTTGATATTTATTCAGTTTATTTAATACAATCAATTTAGTTAGATATTTTTTAAATGTTTAAGAAGCTCTCATTTAGTTGAAATTAATTTGACAGTTCAAGAAATATATTTAGTTGGAATTAATTTATTTTATATTTATTCTTTTTATTTAATATATATTTTTATATTTATTTTATTTTTATTGACAGTTTAAGAACCATTATTATTCATTTAGTTGGAATTAACTAAAATTTTGTTGAGTTTATTTAAGAAATATATATACATATATATATATATATATAAATATATTATTAATTTTGTTATAATGTATTTATTTTTATTTTATTTACATTTATTATTTGCATCTAATTATTTTAGCATAACAATAGTATATAAAAGCATTTAATCACTAATTTAGAAGTCTCTTTTAATGTTTAACGGCAAGTAAGTGAGATAGAATCATGACTAATTCTCTCTTCATATTAGAGTGGGGCCCCGGGGTCTTACTGAGTGTTTAATGACTAATTCTCTCTTCATATTAGAGTGGGGCCCCGGGGTATTACTGAGTCTTTAATGACTAATTCTCTCTTCATATTAGAGTGGGGCCCCGGGGTCTTACTGAGTCTTTAATGACTAATTCTCTCTTCATATTAGAGTGGGGCCCCGGGGTCTTTAAAGAAGGAGGCAGACAAGGAAAGAAGCACAAGAAAACATTTTATATCAAACTTGATATGACATTCAATAACAAAACAAACATGGCATCAAACTGACTCCAACTCAGTCATTGCGGAGGAAAAGAAGAAGAAGAAGAAGAAGAAGAAGAGGAAGAAGAAGAGGAAGAGGAAGAAGAGGAAGAAGAAGGGCCACATTCCAGGAGGAGAACATGGAGAACATGACTGCTAATTAGCTGCCTTTCATTGGAGGAAACTTTGCAGATGTCAAACATCAAAGAGGAGATTCATGCAAAACTTCTTTTCTCCACAAATATCCTCATGCTGGGTACTGCATGCCTCTAGAACGTGCCTCTACTCCTCTAGAACGTGCCTCTACTCCTGTGGAACGTGCCTCTACTTCAGTGGAACGTGCCTCTATTCCTCTAGAACGTGCCTCTACTCCTGTGGAATGTGCCTCTACTCCTGTGGAACGTGCACGCCACTTCTGTTACTCCTCTAGAACGTGCCTCTACTCCTGTGGAACGTGCACGCCACTTCTGTTACTCCTCTAGAACGTGCACGCCACTTCTGTTACTCCTCTAGAACGTGCCTCTACTCCTGTGGAACGTGCACGGCACTTCTGCTGCTCCAGTGGAACGTGCACGACACTTCTGTTACTCCTCTAGAACGTACACAGCACTTGTGTTACTCCAGTGGAACGTGCACGACACTTCTGTTACTCCTGTGGAACGTGCACGACACTTCTGTTACTCCAGTGGAACGTGCACGACACTTCTGTTACTCCTCTAGAACGTACACGGCACTTGTGTTACTCCAGTGGAACGTGCACAACACTTCTGTTACTCCTCTAGAGCGTACACGGCACTTCTGTTACACCAGTGGAACGTGCACGACACTTCTGTTACTCCAGTGGAACGTGCCGCTACTCCTGTGGAACGTGCCTCTACTCCTGTGGAACGTGCACGCCACTTCTGTTACTCCTGTGGAACGTGCACAGCACTTCTGTTACTCCAGTGGAACGTGCCTCTACTCCTGTGGAACGTGCACGCCACTTCTGTTACTCCTGTGGAACGTGCACAGCACTTCTGTTACTCCAGTGGAACGTGCCTCTACTCCTGTGGAACGTGCACGCCACTTCTGTTACTCCTGTGGAACGTGCCTCTACTCCAGTGGAACGTGTCTCTACTCCTCTAGAACGTGCCTGTACTCCAGTGGAACGTGCACGCCACTTCTGTTACTCCAGTGGAACGTGCCTCTACTCCTCTAGAATGTGCCTGTACTCCTGTGGAACGTGTCTCTACTCCTCTAGAACGTGTCTGTACTCCAGTGGAACATGCACGCCACTTCTGTTACTCCAGTGGAACGTGCCTCTACTCCAGTGGAACGTGCCTCCACTCCTCTAGAACGTGCCTGTACTCCTCTAGAACGTGCCTGTACTCCTCTAGAACGTGCCTCCACTCCTCTAGAACGTGCCTGTACTCCTCTAGAACGTGCCTGTACTCCTGTGGAACGTGCCTCTACTCCTCTAGAACGTGCCTGTACTCCAGTGGAACGTGCACGCCACTTCTGTTAGCGTCTTTGGCTCCTCTTTTAGCCTCAATTAGTCCACAGCACTTCCTCAATGAGGAGATTTCAAGAAAAAAAAAAACAAAAAAAACCTTATTTATGAGCGACACAGAACATTTTTTTGGGAGGAATCTTCCTCAGAAGTGAGGATGTGTGCGCTCTTGAAATGTACGGAACAAAGTAGAGCGGGGGCCTCAAACTCAATGTAGCCGGGGGCCAATCATTACACAAGTCTAATGTTGTCAGTCCTGCTTGCTTACAGGAAGTTGTGCACTAAAGCAGGAAGTCAAAGGGGGGCGGGGCCACACTGCACTTCCTGATATTGTCACACACATTACACTACACTCTTACATACTGTATGTTGTTACGTACACTGAAAAACTGGCAGCTGTCGCCTGAATTTTATTTCAAAATTGACAGTAAAGTTCTGGCAACTGAACAGTTTTATTGTTGTTTTTTTTTACTACCATAAAATCTATGGTTGTTTTTACAGCGTATTATTGTACATGTCAAAATGGTACCACTGTTTTTGAACAGTAACATTTTATTGTATATTCTATTTTCTTTTTTTCCACTGTATAATTTGATAAATAACATGCTTTCAAATCATTAATCAAGTATATATTTTAGTTTTCATTTCAACAAAAAATTGGAATACATATTATTTTTTGCAACATTAAATAGTCTAAAAGTTTATATGTATATTATTTATAGATTTATCCACATAAATGCGTATGTATATATATACATATGTACATACATGTATACACACACACACACAATGTATATACATGTATATATACATATATATGTACAGACATGTATATATACATATATATATACTTACATGTATATATATACATATACGTGTGTGTATATATATATATATATATACACACATACATACACAACTATACATTAGGCT